>NW_015645066.1:73722-80512 GCF_001515625.1 Sinocyclocheilus rhinocerous
CAACGGGAGTTACTTTCCGATAGGGAACGCTCCAGTTACTCAAGTAACCTCGGTTCCCTGAGATAAGGGAACGAGCCTTGCGTAACTAGCCATGCTACAGCTGCACGCAAATCGATGGCTGTCGCTTCAGTCATTGATTCTGATGAAATGGCGCTCCATGCCGACTTCTATAGCAGTCGGCTCCGCACCCTCTGGCGGGCATGAGCGCCATTGGTTTGTGCAGCTACACAAATGTTAACAAATCAGGCTTTAGTAACAGAGTAATCAGGGGTTTCCCCATACAAGTCATCAAAAGATGATGCAACGCTCGTTTCCTTATCTCAGGGAACTGAGGTTACGTGAGTAACCGGAGCATTTAGCCAACATGAAATGTCAAGCTGTACTAGGTGACAACTTGGTTATTTGAATTGACTAAACATTTAATGCAGCACGAACACTAAATTAAAAAATGTTTTTATGGTGTGGTTGAAATAAGAAAAATAAGGTACTGATCGGTGTAATTGGTACTGAATCCTCAAAAAAACGTTATTCCAACTAAACTTTATAAGTCCATATAACTACATTTGTCAAGCTTAAAATACATTTTCCAAGTACATACAACTTAACTGAGTAAATGCAAAAACCAAACTTGTCCACCCCTGACTTGATTTTGGCAAGTAAGACATGTTCCTGGATCAACATCTTTTGATGATCCTGGATCAACATTATTGTCCAAAAATATAGACTAAACCCAATCCCCACCCCTAAACCTAACCCTACCCATAATTTATTCCTAAAATCAGTGGGAAATGATAGCTGATTAACAAGGGTGTAGAAGCACCTAACCCTGATCATAAGCCTAAAACAGATATTTCCTGAAAAGTTATATCTCAATTCTGATTGGTTGATTGGAATGTTGTTCCAGGACCATCAAGGATGTTGATCCAGGAACATGTTGTACTTGGTGAAATCACGCTCACCTTGTTTTACAGATGGCTTACTTGAAAATATGGCGAAAAAGAAAAAGAGAACTGGATCAATTTCTGCAAGATTCAGACAGTGATGACAGTCTGCCTGGGATTCCATATGCTTTTGACAGTGACAGTGACAGTGACAGTGAGACTGGGACTACAAATAGTTTAGACAGTTTAGAATCCAATAGTGATGACAACCAGGAGTCTACAGATTTAGAACACAAACAAAATGATGAAGAAGTGAATGTAAACCTGGAGGATGACTTGAGACAGTGGGCCACAAAAAACAGAGACACAGATCTGTGAATGAGTTACTGTCCGTATTAAGAAAACAAGGGCACTCTTTGCCTATGGATGCAAGGACA
Organism: Sinocyclocheilus rhinocerous; assembly: GCF_001515625.1. Taxonomy (NCBI): domain Eukaryota; kingdom Metazoa; phylum Chordata; class Actinopteri; order Cypriniformes; family Cyprinidae; genus Sinocyclocheilus; species Sinocyclocheilus rhinocerous. Next base: position 75,041 of record NW_015645066.1, read on the forward strand.
CTTCTTTCTACACCACGAGATAAAACATCTGTTGGTAAATGTGGCGGGCAGTACAAATATTATGGATTAGAGAAGGGGATCCGCCAGTTTTTAAGTCAGACAGAGAGTAATGCTGTACACCTCAGTGTAAACATTGATGGTATTCCGCTTTTCAAAAGTAGCGGCATTCAATTCTGGCCAATACTCGCAAAGTTTAGCCATTTTGATCCATTTATTGTCGCTATATTTTGTGGACAAAAGAAGCCCAGTCCCCTGGAAGAGTTTCTTTCTGACTTTTTGAACGAGTACAAGCATCTCCAGAACAATGGGATAAGTTATGAAGACCAGACTTACACCATCCATATTGAAGCTCTCATCTGCGATGCCCCGGCAAGAGCATATCTGAAATGTATCAAGAATCACAATTCCTATGAGAGTTGTGAAAGATGTGTAATCAGAGGTGAGCATGACGAGGGAAGAATTGTATTCAGTGAACAGGAATGCTGTCTTCGAACAGATGAAGCTTTCAGTAGAAAAGAGTACAGCAGCCACCAAACCGGTGTCAGCCCCTTAATTCCTGCATCAATTCCTTGCGTGAGCTCTTTTGTTTTAGATTACATGCATATGGTCATCTTGGGAGTTGTTAGACGCCTCATGTTGTTCTTGACTAAAGGCCCGAACCACTGTCGTTTGTCTGTAAGGCAAAAGGGGGAGATATCCCAAAAACTGAATGCCCTGAGAGGGAAGATGCCAAGTGAATTTGCACGGCAACCCCGGGGTTTACATGATCTGGACAGGTGGAAGGCCACCGAATTACGGCAGTTTTTGTTATACACAGGACCTGTGGTACTGAAAAATGTGTTGTCCCCCGAGAAATACAGCCATTTCCTGTCATTAACTGTGGCAATGTCTATAATGCTGGAGCCAGATGACAAGATCCGGAATGCTTACCTTCAGTTTGCCCAAGAGCTAATGAAGCATTTTGTCATGTGCAGTGCTGACCTGTATGGCAAGTGTTTTCCTGTGTACAATGTACATGGACTATTGCACCTTCACGAAGATGTCAGACACTTCAGCCATTCACTAAATGAAATTAGCTGTTTTCCTTTCGAAAACTACTTGCAAAAAATAAAAAAATGTGTAAGGAATGGGAAAAGTCCCCTGGAACAGGTCACCAGGCGTTTGTCTGAGATTGAACATGCAGAAAACAACAACCTGAGCAAAACGCAACATGCCACACAGCCTGTGCTTGCTTCTCTGAGAGAAAAAGACTCTTGTTTTCTCTTGAAAGATGAAAGCTTTGCTTTCATTCAAGAAAAAAATGCAGATGGAACTTTTGTGTGCACAATTCTTAACCAGCGCTACACTACAACACTATTTCATCAACCGTGCAGCTCCAGACTTCTGAATATAGTGTGCACTGGGAATGGACAGGGCAGGATGAAAAGAGGACTACTGCATAAAACAGAACTCATCCGCAAGGTGGCCTGCCTTCCACAAGAAACGGGTGGTTATGTCCTCATACCCCTACGCCATGGCATGGAGCACAAATGTTAAAGGTTGAATTTAGTCTAATCTCTGTTTTAATTAACTGTAGAAGACTACACTGTAATGGTTTTAATAATGTCAGGTGTTCCTCTAGCTTAACAGAAGAAGGTGTTAGCAATGTCATTAGTCAAGGGTTTGATTCCTAAGGACCACCCATACTGATACAAATATACTTTCTCCTCAGCTACAAGTTGATATGGATATGGACTTAACTGATAAAGTACATACATCTTAAAGTAACATGCATATACTGTCCTTTTCAGACCATGTTTGCCAGGGCTGTCTGGGTGGAAGATGGAAAGGAAATAGAAGGCACACTTCCCAATAATTGGATACACATAAATAACAAAACAGTTAAATGGCCAAAAAATAGAACAAAAGAAGCTTTCAGGTTGAAAAAAGACCCCCATGATGACTGGCTGATATTCCCATTAATTAAAAGAAAAATGACTTCAGGTAAGTTTTGATTAAAGGATGGTTCAAAGTATTACATAATTAGTGAGTTATTGCAGTTATTACAATGTTTATTACACCTCTAGATAATATTCGTGACTGCGAAAGCTATAACTTGACCAGCCAAGCCGAAGAGGATGAGGAGGAAGAGGAGGTAGTGGTTGGTAGCAAGAGGAAAAGATCGAAAAGAAATTTTGACAACTATATCATTAGTGTGTTTTTCACTAAATACAGGAATGTCAAACATGGAAATGTTTTTTTTTTTTTTTTTTTTACAATTTTTGTTTTGTTGACATTATTGTTGTAACACACAAAATATGAGCACAGTTACTTAAATATTTAAAACTCACCAGAGCGTAACTGATGAACTCATAGTACATGTAGGTCAAATATGGAAATAGGATTTTTTTTTTTTTTTTTTTACAATTTTTGTTTTGTTGACATTATTGTTGTAACACACAAAATATGAGCACAGTTACTTAAATATTTAAAACTCACCAGAGCGTAACTGATGAACTCATAGTACATGTAGGTCAAATATGGAAATAGGATTTTTTTTTTTTTTTTTTTACAATTTTTGTTTTGTTGACATTATTGTTGTAACACACAAAATATGAGCACAGTTACTTAAATATTTAAAACTCACCAGAGCGTAACTGATGAACTCATAGTACATGTAGGTCAAATATGGAAATAGGATTTTTTTTTTTTTTTTTTTACAATTTTTGTTTTGTTGACATTATTGTTGTAACACACAAAATATGAGCACAGTTACTTAAATATTTAAAACTCACCAGAGCGTAACTGATGAACTCATAGTACATGTAGGTCAAATATGGAAATAGGATTTTTTTTTTTTTTTTTTTACAATTTTTGTTTTGTTGACATTATTGTTGTAACACACAAAATATGAGCACAGTTACTTAAATATTTAAAACTCACCAGAGCGTAACTGATGAACTCATAGTACATGTAGGTCAAATATGGAAATAGGATTTTTTTTTTTTTTTTTTTACAATTTTTGTTTTGTTGACATTATTGTTGTAACACACAAAATATGAGCACAGTTACTTAAATATTTAAAACTCACCAGAGCGTAACTGATGAACTCATAGTACATGTAGGTCAAATATGGAAATAGGATTTTTTTTTTTTTTTTTTTACAATTTTTGTTTTGTTGACATTATTGTTGTAACACACAAAATATGAGCACAGTTACTTAAATATTTAAAACTCACCAGAGCGTAACTGATGAACTCATAGTACATGTAGGTCAAATATGGAAATAGGATTTTTTTTTTTTTTTTTTTACAATTTTTGTTTTGTTGACATTATTGTTGTAACACACAAAATATGAGCACAGTTACTTAAATATTTAAAACTCACCAGAGCGTAACTGATGAACTCATAGTACATGTAGGTCAAATATGGAAATAGGATTTTTTTTTTTTTTTTTTTACAATTTTTGTTTTGTTGACATTATTGTTGTAACACACAAAATATGAGCACAGTTACTTAAATATTTAAAACTCACCAGAGCGTAACTGATGAACTCATAGTACATGTAGGTCAAATATGGAAATAGGATTTTTTTTTTTTTTTTTTTACAATTTTTGTTTTGTTGACATTATTGTTGTAACACACAAAATATGAGCACAGTTACTTAAATATTTAAAACTCACCAGAGCGTAACTGATGAACTCATAGTACATGTAGGTCAAATATGGAAATAGGATTTTTTTTTTTTTTTTTTTACAATTTTTGTTTTGTTGACATTATTGTTGTAACACACAAAATATGAGCACAGTTACTTAAATATTTAAAACTCACCAGAGCGTAACTGATGAACTCATAGTACATGTAGGTCAAATATGGAAATAGGATTTTTTTTTTTTTTTTTTTACAATTTTTGTTTTGTTGACATTATTGTTGTAACACACAAAATATGAGCACAGTTACTTAAATATTTAAAACTCACCAGAGCGTAACTGATGAACTCATAGTACATGTAGGTCAAATATGGAAATAGGATTTTTTTTTTTTTTTTTTTACAATTTTTGTTTTGTTGACATTATTGTTGTAACACACAAAATATGAGCACAGTTACTTAAATATTTAAAACTCACCAGAGCGTAACTGATGAACTCATAGTAAGGCAGAGGTTGGTAGCAAGCGGAAAAGATCGAAAAGAAATTTTGACAACTATATCATTAGTGTGTTTTTCACTAAATACAGGAATGTCAAACATGGAAATGATTTTTTTTATCAATTCATGTTTTAAAATGTTGATTTGCTCTGAACAGATTCTGATGAGTTGGAAGACGAGAGCATGATGGGTAAAAAATTGACATGATGGCATTATATTCATTACACATTCATTATGTTAGAGATGGATTTTCTTATTTTTTATTTAAATTGCATCTTAGTAGGTAAGAAGCTTCCCCCCTTTCCCATTGCACCAGCAAAGTTAAAGCCAGTTTTGAATGAGGCAACTGAAAAGTCAACTTGTGAGTATTGATCACATAATTTATTAACTGCAAAAATTATATATATATATATATATATATATACACAAAACATAACATAAAAGCATTAACAAGTTTATTTTCATGTTTTGTACTCTAAAATGCCAGCCTTGTCCAGTCAGGCTGAGTTTGTTGGTGGGTCTCGGGGCAGAGAAATGTCCACATCCAGTAAGTATTTATTTATTGCATTAAATTAACCACTTTTTTGTTTAATAACTAATCATGTTAAATCTAAGAACATTCTTTGTGTATTTTTCAGACTCTCAACATGAAAAACCTAGGAAATCTAGAAGTCCTAAACGCAGTGATGGGTCCAGGCACAGCGTCTCATCAGGACACAGTCACACATCACGGCACAGCGAGAGTTCCAGGCACAGTGTCACATCAGGGTACAGTAATGGATCCAGACACAGCTACAGGTCAGGTCACACAGTCAGATCCAGGCACAGTGTTGGCTCAAGATGAGATAAGATAGATAACACTTTATTAATTAAAAATTTATTATTACAATTTAATATTATTAATTTAATTACTTCCATAACAAATTGATACTTACATTTATTTTGTGTATGTGAACAATTTCAATTCATATGCTTTTGCAGGGTTGAGTAATGTGTACAGTCACAGAAATTTAGTTTTGTTTGCTATGATGTAAACAGGAGATTTATTGGGCAGTATTATAAGAGTTTTCACTCAGTCACTGAACATGTGGTATGGTTGAAGTGACAAAAAAAAAGAGAGATACATCTTTCATTTTAGATGTTTAGTTCTAATGAATTTTAATTGAAGTAAAATGCTAATTCAATAAGGGCCTGATTAAAGATAAATATCAGTGTCTTATATAAATTAGGTGCTTATTATTTACAAATAATAAAGTTCTTAAAGGGAGATTCACCCAAAAATGAAAATGATCATCATGACTCAAAATCATGTAATTCCAAACCTGTATGAATTTCTTTCTTCTGTG
>NW_015645066.1:84094-85659 GCF_001515625.1 Sinocyclocheilus rhinocerous
AACTTTAAGTTATTAACACTGAACAAATAGCCTATGTGTTGGCAGAGATGTATTTATTATAAATGTTACTGCTATTACATATTGGGGAATAGGCTTTTTTAATTTCATAGAAGCTGTTTTGTAATTTCTTAATGTTTAGTTTAAGTACAAATTTTATAGTTTATTATTACTTATTTATTTTAAAATCCATGCATGGTAATGAGGACCATGGTTTTACTTCTTGTGACCACCATCCTACTAATATTAGTCAGTTAAACTGGATACATCTTTCGTTTTAGATGTTTAGTTCTAATGAATTTTAATTGAAGTAAAATGTTAATTCAATAAGGGCCTGATTAAAGATAAATATCAGTGTCTTATATAAATTAGGTGCTTATTATTTACAAATAATAAAGTTCTTAAAGGGAGATTCACCCAAAAATGAAAATTATCATCATGACTCAAAATCATGTAATTCCAAACCTGTATGAATTTCTTTCTTCTGTGGAACATAATTTGAGAAATTCAAGTAGTTTTTGTCCATACAGTAGAAATCAATGGTAACCAAAATGGTTTGGTAAAATTCTACTAAATCTTCTTTTGTGTCCAACAGAAGAAAGTCATTTGGAACGGCATTAGGGTGAGGAAATGATGACAGAATTTATTAGCAGTAACTTTCCGTCTAGCTCAAAATCAATGCTTTACTGTCAAGTGCTTTTTTATGTGACAAAAATGCATTATTAAGTTTGTTGCATTTGTCGTGAATTCAGTAATATCTATCGTTTCTGTCCTGTTTTATTTATTCATTTTATTTACTCCAATGAAGGCCCTATGACCCATCACCCCAAACGTTATTTTACAATTTATGATTGCAACTCAACTGAAAAGCCAATTGTTCAAGCAGGTGCGCAAATGCCATTCAGTCAGGCTTCAGCGCCTGTCACAATGTTCGTTCTTGCTATTTCAGGGAAGCAAGGTTACATTGAATGTTTTTCCCCCCAAATTATGCAGCTCTAATAAATGTGCTTGTTTTTTTTTTTCTTTTCAGAATTTCAGAAAAAAGTCTTAACAAAATTAATTGAAATACACATGGAGGTCAGACGCCTTGGTAGAAGTGAGCCAGCCTTTTCATCCACACACATCAAGAGGTTGGAGTGCATGGAGGATTTTGAGAGAGAGGAGCAACGCCTCTCTGACACCAAAGCTTTTGATACCCTGGTAGGATTTACAAGAGAGAGTGTCTCATGAGCAAAATGGCATTTATTTAAGGCATAAAGCAGATTAAATAATAAGTGATCTGTGTAGTATTTTGACTTGATACTTCATAGATACATTCTTGGAACACGTGAGAAATATATATTACACATTGTATAAAAGGGCATAATAGGTCCTCTTTAATGCTTTTCATGATATATCCTACACACATTACACAAACTTTGTTAAATAGATTGTCCCTGATTGACTATATACAGCTAGTGCTGGGTATCGACTCAGATGTTCCGATTCGATTCTGATTCACAAGCTCTCAATTTGATTATTGATTCGATTATCGATTTGATTGAGTGAATATAGATTTAACACAAATG
>NW_015645066.1:89319-103558 GCF_001515625.1 Sinocyclocheilus rhinocerous
GTGCAAATTTTGTTTGTGATGAAAATAACAGTACATTTTCGTCAGTTATTTTATCTACAGATCGATGCATTTCTTACAAATTTCTGCTCATTCAAAATCAGATACAGATGAAGTAGTACTGTAAGATTACATTTGTTTGAATGCATTATTGCGAAAGCGATTGCGTGTGAATGTGCTGTACCTGTTTAAATCATGCTTTAACCCGAAAATATTCAGTAAAAGGAACAGACAAACTCCTTGAGAACTAGCCTGTAACTTCCCGCTCGGCTATTGCCGTCATTATAACCTTCTGATTTGAGAGATCCATCTGTATCAAGCTATAGCTAAATATGTTTAAAATGTGAATTCTTGCTAAATATGCAGTTATGTTACGGGCTGTTGGCATGAATTGTACTCGTGATGGAGTGGTGGTGGAGCGCTCTTGGAGCTAGTGAAAACCACGACGCTCCAACTTTGTAAATATCTGCTCCTTACTCCAGTCAAAATCGCTCCGCTCCGCTCCGCTCCGCTCCGCTCACATACTCTGCTTGCAGCTGCTTACTGTAGTTCTTAAATAGGATGATACACGTGTCATCAGGGATCTTGGCCCATTCCTCCTTGGCAAATTGCTGTAGCTATAATCCCATATATGTGGTTTTTGAGCATAGACTTTAACCTTGAGTTCCCACTTTACATTCTCAATCCACCTTATTCTTCACCTAAATATCAGATTGGAATGCATTTGCAGCCATTTGTAAATTTTATGGGCCTTGCTTCCGGTCTCATCTGCATCCAGCTATTTTTAACTGTACAAAACCGCTTGTTTTGCTGCTTGATACTGCAAATTGGTGTGTCTTTCCATACTATTTTAGTGTATTATCTTAATTATGAACACAGTGGTTTGTAATGCAAACAGTTTTACCGTTTATTGCACGTTGTTGTTCTTCTCGTTATTTCCCTATAGCGGCTAATGAACCGGAAGTCTCGCCCATAGGCTTACATCCGCGTTTAGGAATAAGGTGGATAGGAGTGAGATCTACATTTTGAGAGGGCTACTCCAGGACCTTGATTTTAATGTCTTAGAATATGTTGAACCAACTTGGTCCACAGCTATTATAGATACCAGGTAACTTGGGCATTTTGTAATTGCTTGTTAGAATGATTTGGAGTTTATGACCTTATTGGCATAGTTTTTGGGATATAGGATGTAACCTCTGAATGCACCCGGAATGGTTTGACAAGACTACACACAAATATAGCGTAAAAATGTTTACTGTTTTCTTGAATTCACATTCACTAAAAACACATTTCCAGTACATTTTGTTATACAACGTTTTTTTTTTGTATAAATTTTTTTTTTTTAAAGAGCTTCTGGGATGCATCAGGTCCTCTGACACAGGCTTTGGTATAGTCCTTCCTTGTATAGTCCTTCCTGTTGAGCGTTGGGTTTCCCCACTGGATGAATAACTGTGCTGAAGACATTACATTTGAGTTGCAGTTGGTATCTTCTGAAGAAAAATGTTACAGCCAGATACTAAAAAAGTATTTTATTACTGTTGAAGTTCTTTATTGTTCTAACAGACAACAATAATATGTTTCATAACAAAACTATCCCTATTTACTCAAATGTTTGAAGAGTAATACTGAGGTCTGTTATAAGTAATAGCCACAGGGACCCTGGTCATTGAATTATCTATGCAGATTGCTCTTAACATCCCTGTAAGAATATCAACCGTTTCACAGTATGTGGCTATTGCTTCACTGAAAGGAACGGTTGGGTTTGGCAGAGATGCAATGTCTTGTTCAGTCAAGGGACGAGAGAGTTCCACTTCAGGAATGGAGAGCCCTTCAGCATGGTGGTTATGCGGCCCTGCCCAGACAACTCCATAGTCTTGATCAACCTGTAATATGTATGATGTTATGCCATGACCATTTTAATAGACCAGGGGTCTCATTTATCCTGTCCTACATTTCATCTTACAATTATTTCTCAAAGGTGCACATGTAATTCAGAGAACTAACATATGTACAGAAAATATGTATACACCTCTCTTATAGATGTGAAATCTATAAATTGCAAATTCTGGAAACTATGCAGCTAAATGGTTTCATATATCTGCCTAATTATTGTAATTAACATAGAAAAGAGTGCCAGTCAAAAAAAAAAAGATTTTATAAATATGAACATTTCTGTGGATTGTAGCATATATACACTAGACCTAATCTTTGTGTACGCACATTGTATAGACGAGGTCCCAGTTCACAGAAATTGGCCTTAAGATAACCAGATAAAATAGGTAAATACATAGATGCCTCTGCACAAGCTAATAGTGTATGCATATATGACAAGTATTTACCTGCAGAGGTTCTTTACCCTCCCTTTCATTTAGTAGCCACAACTGAAAGGGAGATCGACTGCCTGCTGTTTGAAGACCATGATGATTCCAAGCGTCCTGGAACATTTTCAGGTGATGCTGGATATGGTGTAGGTAACATCTATGCAGGGAAAACAGATGAATCTCATTGTCTGGATCCAGTAGTCCCTCACACTCCAAACATGTGAAGACCATATAAAAAAGGTCCAGGACGTTCTCATACACATCTCTCCATAGTCGTTCGATGCTGTGAGGTAAGCAATCATAAAATGGAAATTAAAACCCTTTACATGCATGAGTACCCCAAGAAGCTATCTTTGCCAATACATTTGCTAAAATATAAATATAATTATGGTGTGCTGCCCAAAAGGCCAAGTATTGTAAAATTCCAACCGTTGGTTATGTACACTTTTCCCGGTTATATGAGAGTTGCGGTTCTCTCCTTGTTGGTGGACCATGTAATGTGCTACTTGGATGTTTTCTCCACCTTTGTCTGACCTGAACCAAATACATGGATGCATTTTCAGAAGCATTTCAGTCTCAAAGGCAGTCAAGACAACATATTAAGAATTGTTCTAGTACAGGAGGTTTAAAAATGTGTCTGTGGAAATTTTCAGAGAAAAACATTCAGGAAAAAACCCCAAAAATAATTGGCCATTTTACTGCGTTCTGTAAAATGGAATTATCTGTATAAATGCTTTGAAACTACTTATTGTGAAAAACACTATAGAAATCATTATTTTAAAATTAATCCAAATATTACTTACTAAAAAGTTAATTTACACATATTTTATTATTTTTCTTAGGATTTACTACACTTACTGTATAAAAACAACACGCAAAAATATATGTTACTTTGCAAGCAACGCAGCTTGCGCCACCTTACCTAGGAGAAGCAGTGCAGGAAATAGATGGATGTTGTTCTACAATAATATGACTACTATTTTTTATAATAGTACAATTCTACAATAATATAATTAGGTCTTTATACATACATACAAATATAAACCTATAGCAACATTTAAAGAGGGGAAGGCTTGATAGATCATGTTTGTAGGGTCTTTGGCATCAAAGTGGCATTTTAAAAACCCTTCCCAATAATACTACATTACATTCTCATGACAATTCTGGTGTCATAGACACGGAAATTTGCAGCTAGGGAAAATAAGTCTTATTAAGGCTCACACAATGTTAAAATATTATGTACCGTACTCTATATGTACCATATTGCATTATAGCAGACAAGAAACTGTTGAAAACAGTTGATGCTCGATTATTGGTGGCAGCTAACAGGTAGACAATTAGACGAGAAAAGCCGTCAATTCCATCGTGCACAACAAACCTCCACATGCAAAAAAATATAGTACAATATCTCAGACATGATTTGTTCTCAACTTCTAAAATCACACCTAATTTACCCTGTAGCTGTCAAATTACTTGACACAATGACAAAAGAAAATCAAATAAAATTGGGACGATAACAACCATTATTGCTATTGCAATAATTCTTGACTTATGTATACAATTTCACTAAATTGTGTGTTTTGCTAAACCTAAACTGACCGGATCAATTTGTGGTTTCCATCTATGTGCCAAAGACTGTTTGGTGCTGCAACACTGTATTGGCAACGGTGTGATGTCCGTATAGCCATCCTACGTGTAAGAGTTCCTTCCATATCTACACGTCTCATTGATTCCCTGACACGATGTCCTAAAAAAACAACAACAACAACAAACAAACAAAACAAATATTAGGTTGTTGCAAATCTGGCACAAACTTGGGAAATATGTTTAAGCTCATACTTAACATAGGGTTATTTGATGCAAATTATTTGGTTTTGTAAGGCTATAATAACAGCATATTTTAAAGAAATTCAAATATCTTAAAATGCAAGCATACTACAAAACATACTTTGAATTCGGATGCCCCTGGAGTTCAAATGCCCCGTCATCATTTTGTTGCCGACGTTTGGGTGAACACAATGAATTTCTTGAACCAATGCATCCAATTCTTCGTTGCTGATAGTGGAGTACACATCAGATTTACTAGTCAAAAAGAAAAAAAAATGCACTAACATGCTTTAGAATAATAGAGCACATGTGATCATATTTTGAGCAAATCAAATCATCATTTTATGACTAAATAAGCAAAATACAATGTTCTAACACGGGTCTTAAACCAGCAATTATACGCAATGTTTTTGGAAACATTCTGAAGACATGTATGGATGGCCATAATCTATATTTGCCGTATGTCTCCTGACAATAAGATGCAATGTCAGTATGTAATGTTGCCATTATTAGTAGAAACAGCACTATTAGAAAGAGAAACTATGTTTTCATAAGAAAGGAAAATAGGCAACATAACTTCTTTACTGCAGGATTCAGGTCATTTTCAAAAGGCATCTCTTTTTCCAAACAGACTTGTGGAAACAAGATGTTAAAATTGGCACCATACCTTCTTACCGACCCCACAGTTGGGTCAATTGATTTTTAATTGGTTTACTGTAATAGAGAATGGGAATCGACGTCACGCCGCGCTGGATTCTGCCATGTTTTAGGTCACACACATGCAAATCACCACAGAAAAAGCCGACCGTTTACTATTAATATTTTTTTTAAAACCATCTTACATACTCTTAGAATAAAACGGAGTAATATGTAAATCTCTTTAAAAAAAATAAAAAAAATAAATCGCTCTGTGGTTTGTCTGAGAGGCTGCAAATATTCATTATTCAGTCTCCTTCACTACAGTGGTACTGAGATAGTTTAGGCTAACTGCTAAAACACTTTGGTTAGAGAAGCAAAACCGTGGCTGTTTTTAAAAGGGGAGAATACATAGCTAGATCTCAAACAGTGGATAATTTATCGTCATATTGCCTAGTAAAACTGTTCAGTGTAAAGAATTAAGCCATTATAGAGGTAACAGAGCTTACTAGAAGCTGCTTTGAAACGATGTGTATTGTGGATGCTATGCAAATAAATACCTTGACTTGAACCAAGTTGAAGATTATAACTATTAGAGATGCTGAACAAGGATGCTAGCGATCAAATAAACGAATGAATGAAACTTAATCCGTGCAAACAAGTGGCTGGGTATCAACGAGCTGCCAAGATAATGTTTCCATATATGATTTTCTTCTGTTTGTGGCGTGAGGGCTTACAGTTCAATGCAAACCACTGTATATAATAAATCTACAGAGATCAATTACTAAGCCACATCTTATTTGACTTGTTTACCATAACGAGTTTCAGTTTAACTTTCATCTGAGTGAATTTTAGACATTTTATATTATTTTATGTTTATATGATTCAACTTAAGATCGCGTTGGAATTAAAGCTTACTGTATCAATATAGCATTAATCAAAACAGACGTCTGCAGGAAATACCTCTGCTTTTTCAGCTTTCTAACACTGAAAAAAGCAAGTTTTTCACACCAGCCGTGCAAAGGGCTATGGCAAATGATGTAAAGTGAGCCTTAACCACTCCAGTGCGATTTTAAGTAGAATAATATAAACATTGAATAATATCAAACGTCTACATTCACTATATTATCCAGTCGCCGCTGTAGCTCCCGTGACCTACATTCCCAGAATGCATTGCTGCTGTGACGACACATTCCCATTCTCTATTAGGAAAATCTTTACACAAGTCTCCCTCTTTCCAGCTTTATGACAAAATCTCTGTCCGTTGACCTGCTGCAGTAAACAGCCTTAAACTTCAAAAACACTAGGTCAAACAATTTAAATGTAAGGTACATTTACATTTGTTAACTGTGTGTAAATTTTGCGGTGTGTACATTTTATGCTTAGGATGCTTTTGGGAAACGCGGCCCAGCGCAAAATATGTTAATTGAGCTGGAGAAAGAGTTCTGTCTTACACAATTATTAACATTATTTATTTTACGCATTGAGTTTCGTGCAAAATAAAGCAAAATCATTAGCCTACTTACCGTAAACCAAGTTGCTCCATTATTCTGTAAACAGTGCTGGCTGACACTCCAAACAAGTGAGACATTTCTTTAGCTGACAGTCCACATTGCACCTGTACCATGCTCAGCCATAGCTCGTGATACGAAGTACAAGAAAAAGGCGCCTAAACTAGAAAGGCCAAAGAAATCGAGTTGGAAAGCTGACTCCGCCCACTGAGTGACGTGCCGACAACCGTAACCCTGAAAATGAAATGTGAATGAATGAATGAATGTTTATGCATTTCCGCATTTATTTCTGCCTTTATGTATTTAATTATTTAATTATGTATTTAACGATTTATTTATATATTTCAACATTTATTTAATTATTTAATTTTGAGTAATTTGGCCCTCCATAAATATTCACTTAAATACATGTCAAATCTATTAAACACACTTAAAGATATTTGTATACAAACATTGCTTTCATTTAATTATTAAGTAGTTAATTGATTAATTCTTGGATATCAGTCAATAAAATCTACAGTTCATGTCCACGTTTCTGTAGCTCCAACATTAGCTTAGTTTTCTCTAATTCCAGTTTTTCTATTTCTAATTTTAGTTTTGCTTCCTCCAGTGTTAATACTGCATATTGTTTTTCCAGTATATGGTTCATGGTTATCTTGCTTGCAGTGCCTTTCTGTTTTTCCGGTGTGTGAGCCACTTCCCACAGGTGCCACTTGGGTGCTGTCCAGATCATCTCCTTTGCTAATATTGTTTATTATTATTATTAATGTTAATGAGTGACAGGAACAATTTCTTTGCTGTAAACATTTCTTTGCAAGAATGCGGTTGCCACTAGCCTCCTGTAGTCTTCAGAACGTCAATTTTTTGCTTTAAAATTACTGTTTTTATTTTATTTTTTATGGGAATAGTAGGAGACAAGGTGACATTTTTGGCACTGACTGTGTGTACACACAGACACAAACTGTAAACATGATTTAAAAAGGCCAGATTATGGGTAGCAAAATGTTTTCTCTTGGTTCAAGATTGACTGTAACAGTAATACAAAGACTGACACATCAACATTTCAATTAAAAAAAAGTAGAATTTGACAAAAAGTAGTCTTTGATAATGTCTAAACATAAATACAAAATCAAAACCTCAAACAGTAAGTAATTCATTGTGTTTGACAACACTGTTCTCAGAAACTACAGGATGCTTATCCTTGTATAATATACTGTAGAGCGCTATAGAGGCATCTAGTGGCTACACCATGGTATTACAGATGCATTTCAAAGTAAGGATTACCAGAAAGTTAACTTGGTGAGTTATAACTCGTTGTTTTAAGATTGTAAATGTGTTTTACCTTCACTTTGCGTTGTTTGGTCCTGGTTTGTCACGGGCGCTTCTTCAGTTACCAACGTTAACGTTACCTCGCAATCTACTAAAAAAAAGGCATGGTACTCAATCCAAAACACGGATCGTTTCCATATATGCAGGGTCTTCCAAGTTTTAAATGGCTCACTCAGTTCTTTCACTGCAGCTTTTAACCCACAGTTACTTCACATAGTCTTTTTAAATAATAATTGTAGAATAATGTTGTCTTCTCTATAGGCATAATTATATGTATTATATTGAATTAAGATTCCTGAAAATCTTCTACAACCCCTGCTCTGGACAGACCCCGGTTGGGAAACACTGCTGTAGAGAGCTATAGAGGCATCTAGTGGCTACACCATGGTATTACAGATGAATTTCAAAGTAAGGATTACCAGAAAGTTAACTTGGTGAATTATAACTCGTTGTTTTAAGATTGTAAATGTGTTTTACCTTCACTTTGCGTTGTTTGGTCCTGGTTTGTCACCGGCACTTCTTCAGTGACCAACGTTAATGTTACCTCGCAATCTACAAAAAAAAAGACATGGTACTCAAGCCAAAACAGCAGAATAGTACTTAAAAGGATGCAAAAAAAAAAAAACATCAATCACTTTCTATGCTAGCGGAGCTAATGTGTGAGGCAATGTATCTTCCCCTGCAGTGGGTGACGTCGTGCAGGAAACTCCGCTCTCTCCGCTCTCCCGGATTCCCCAAAACATTGGCGATTCGTCACCATATATATCAATTATCATTTCCGTTGTTCTTTTTAAATTAGGACTTGGTCCTCCTCCGGTTGCTGGGTTTTTTCGTTTAAATATTTCCTTCTTTGCTTCCTGTACCATGTTTTTAAACCGTTTCTGTACATCTTTGGCGGTTCGCGGGACCAAGGGATTTACACTATTAGCTTTATCCGTTATGCTCGCTGGCCAGGATCAACCCATGACTCAAGAATTTTGGTGAATTCCCAAATTCATGATGCATTTGAGAGAGGAGAATTGCAAGGGGTGCTTTTAGGTGACTCTGGTTATCCACTAAAACCCTGGCTTCTCACGCCCTTCTTGAATCCAGTCACTGCAGCTCAAACCCGGTATAACACAGCCCATGCCAAAACAAGGAATGTCATTGAAAGGTGTTTTGGAGTCCTGAAACGAAGGCTTCATTGTCTGCATGGAGAGCTCAGAATGAAACCAGAGAGGGTTTGCAACATAATCTGTGCATGTGTTGTTTTACACAACTTAGCAAGGTAATAAATATGATTTTTAGCCATAATTTCAACTCTTAGCTACATTTCCCCAATGATTTTCAATTATAGAAGTAAAAGATCACTTTGCTTTTAATAGAGATCTTGCACTCCCAGACATGGAGGAAGACCAAATGCTTGAGGAACCAGCGTTGGAGATCACTGAGGCAGGAGATGAAGATGGATCTGGGCGTTATATTCGACAAATGATTGTAGAAAACATTTTCTCTGCTTGATTGAGAAAACTGAAAGAATGACGATTTTGAAATGCACTTGACACATTTTAATTTATTAATCAAACCAATATTTAAAAAAAAATTCATACAGAGGATCAGTAGTAACTTCTGAAATTCAATATAATCTTAAAATGATTTAAACAGAACTACCTTAATATTCACTTAAATACATGTCAAATCTATTAAATACACTTAAAGATATTTGTATACAGACATTGTTTTCATTTAATTATATAAATATAGTTAATTGATTAATTCTTGGATATCAGTCAATGAAATCTACAGTTCATGTCCAAGTTTCTGTAGCTCCAAAGTTAGCTTAGTTTTCTCTAATTCCAGTTTTTCCATTTCTAATTTTAGTTTTGCTTCCTCCAGTGTTAATACTTCATATTGTTTTTCCAGTATATGGTTCATGGTTATCTTGCTTGCATTGCCTTTCTGTGACTCCGTGTCTGAGCCACTTCCCACAGGTGCCATTTGGGTGCTGTCCAAATCATCTCCTTTTAATAATAAAAAAAAAAACAATATTAGCAATGTTAATGAGTGACCGGAACAATTTCTTTGTTGTAAACATTTCTTTGCAAGAATGCTGTTGCCACTAGCCTCCTGTAGTCTTCAGTAATTTTAGAGCAAAAAAATTGACGTTCTGTTTTTATTTATTTTATTTTTTATGGGAATAGTAGGAGACATGGTGACGTTTTTGGCACTGACTGTGTGTACACACAGACACAAACTGTAAACATGATTTGAAAAGGCTAGATTATGGGTAGCAAAATGTTTTCTCTTGGTTCAAGATTGACTGTAACAGTAATAAAAAGACTGATACACTATCAAAGACTACTTTAACATTTCAATTTTAAAAAAGTAGAATTTGACAATGTCTAAACATAAATACAAAATCAATACCTAAAACATTAAGTAATTCATTGTGTGTGACAACACTGTTCTCAGAAACTACAGGATGCTTATCCTTGTATAATATACTGTAGAGCGCTATAGAGGCATCTAGTGGCTACACCATGGTATTACAGATGAATTTCAAAGTAAGGATTACCAGAAAGTTAACTTGGTGAATTATAACTAGTTGTTTTAAGATTGTAAATGTGTTTTACCTTCACTTTGCGTTGTTTGGTCCTGGTTTGTCACGGGCGCTTCTTCAGTGACCAACGTTATAACGTTACCTCGCAATCTACTAAAAAAAAAAAAAGACATGGTACTCAATCCAAAACAGCAGAATAGTACTTAAAAGGATGCAAAAAAACATCAATTACATTCTATGCTACAGAACACTTAACAACAGAAACATTAGCAAAAAAAATAAATAAATTACTACTTACGAGACTGTCCAAGCGGAGCTGATGTAACAGCTGTGTGAGGCAATGTATCTTCCCCTGCAGTGGGTGACGTCGTGCAGGAAACTCCGCTCTCCCTCCCTCCGGGGATTCCCCAAAACATTGGCGATTCGTCACCATATATATCAATTATCATTTCCGTTGTTCTTTTTAAATTAGGACTTGGTCCTCCTCCGGTTGCTGGGTTTTTTCGTTTAAATATTTCCTTCTTTGCTTCCTGTACCATGTTTTTAAACCGTTTCTGTACATCTTTGGCGGTTCGCGGGACCAAGGGATTTACACTATTAACTTTATCCGTTATTGTGGCCCAAACCGTGTGTTTTTTGTTGTTTGTATTTACCTCGCAATCTACTAAAAAAAAAAAAAGACATGGTACTCAATCCAAAACAGCAGAATAGTACTTAAAAGGATGCAAAAAAACATCAATTACATTCTATGCTACAGAACACTTAACAACAGAAACATTAGCAAAAAAAATAAATAAATTACTACTTACGAGACTGTCCAAGCGGAGCTGATGTAACAGCTGTGTGAGGCAATGTATCTTCCCCTGCAGTGGGTGACGTCGTGCAGGAAACTCCGCTCTCCCTCCCTCCGGGGATTCCCCAAAACATTGGCGATTCGTCACCATATATATCAATTATCATTTCCGTTGTTCTTTTTAAATTAGGACTTGGTCCTCCTCCGGTTGCTGGGTTTTTTCGTTTAAATATTTCCTTCTTTGCTTCCTGTACCATGTTTTTAAACCGTTTCTGTACATCTTTGGCGGTTCGCGGGACCAAGGGATTTACACTATTAACTTTATCCGTTATTGTGGCCCAAACCTTGTGTTTTTTGTTGTTTGTATTGTAATCGCTAAATTTGTTCATTAAAATCGATTTGGCAGCATTGTATTCCTCCAATATGCAAATGTTTTCAGCAAAGGAAAACTGAGACGAGCGCCCACTGTCGGCCATTTTGTTTAAGCTGTTCAGCGTCTTACTTTTCCCACAATGCAGTGCGAATTAGACCGTCTTACTAAAGACAACCATGGACTTATTTTATGCAACAGTCTTTCCCCACTGACTTTAGTTGGTCAGGCTAATTCTTAGACACAGTCTTAAGACAATGGCTATGTTTATGCAACCGGCCCCAGTATTCATTTGAAAGTTTTTTTTTAAACAATTTAAAAGTCTTTAGTGTAACTTTTCATCAAATGAATCCATCTTTTCTGTATAAACATAATTTTTCAAAACAATACATCTTTAAAATATTGAAAATGTTTATAAAACAGAACAAGTACCAATTATAACCACATTAGAACATATTTCACCCAAAAAATGTAAATTCTGTCATTAATTACTTACCCTCATGTCGCTCCAAACCCATAAGACCCTTTTGTGCAGAACACAAATGAAGATATTTTTAACAGATGCCTTGTGTACGCAAAAAACAGCAACTTTACTACCTTTCTGAGGCTTGAAAGTGCTGGTTGCATAAACTGTGAAATGGAGGGGCAGAAATTTCTCAGATTTCATTAAAAAGATCTACATTTATGTTTCAAAGATGAACAAAAGTCTTACAGGTTTGGAACAACATGAAGGTGAGTGATGAAAATTTTTGGTTTAACTAACACATTAGGTAAATCTGTTCCCTCGGGGGCACCAGTAGATCTCTGATCTTCTGGTTCTTCTGCTCCTTCCACCATCCCAATCCTGGATTATTGAGCCACGACAGAAGTTTCCACTTTGAATGCTTTAGCCTGGCGTTTTTTTTCTCCAGCATCTAAAGTGAGAAAGAAAACAATAACCAAAATGTAAATTTAAAAATAATAATAAAAAAAACAATGGTTGTCCAAAATGTAAAGTATACACTTGAGTTTTCCCTACTGTTAGGGCATTTCTACCTTAGGACCGTGTGTTTTTTGTTGTTTGTATTGTAATCGCTAAATTTGTTCATTAAAATCGATTTGGCAGCATTGTATTCCTCCAATATGCAAATGTTTTCAGCAAAGGAAAACTGAGACGAGTGCCCACTGTCGGCCATTTTTTTTAAGCAGTTCAGCGTCTTACTTTTCCCACGATGCAGTGCAAATTAGACCGTCTTACTAAAGACAACCATGGACTTATTTTATGTAACAGTCTTTCCCCACTGACTTTAGTTGGTCAGGCTAGTTCTTAGACACAGTCTTAAGACAATGGCTATGTTTATGCAACCGGCCTCAGCAGTCTCTGGTTGGATGACCAGAGTGATCTGGTTGAAAAATGCTCAATCAATAAGTCAGAAAGGTAGGATGGAGCCATACCATTTAAAGATTTGTACACAATGAGTAATATTTTAAAATCAACTCTAAACGTATCTATCCCGGTGACTTGTGATTATTGTATGTGTTCAGTAACGTTCTGTGTATCACTCAATCTGCACTTGGGTCCCCTGACGTAATAGACTTGCCAAAGCAGGACCCAGCAGAATGAGTACCTAAATTATTCCCCCTACAATTGCTCAGGAGTGAAGGGCTCAAGAAAGGGCGTTAATCACACTTCAACAGGGATTGGAAATTAGGACTTTTGCCCAGAAGTTTTGGTTTAGGGTAGGGCTGTGCAAAAAATCGAATGCGATTTTCATGCTCATCTCGTCAGTAAAGCCGGTTCTGTGATTAGTAGTAAATCTCCAGCACGTGCTTTCAGATGGAGCGGCATTTACTACACAGAGATCACTAACAAGCTACGCAAAATCGCGTTCATAATCGGCAATGAATCGCCTGCGATTTTGCGTAGCTTGTCAGTGAACTATGGCTCTGTGTAGTAAATGCCGCTCCATTTGAAAGCACGTGCTGGAGATTTACTACTAACCCATTTACTCACCGCCCCGGAACCATGTGAGACACTTTTGTTTATGGATGGGTGCTTTTTATTCACTTCTTTTGGACTGCTGATGCACTGCAACACCCGCTGAGTGCCATTAAACAGCTTGAAAGATCAAAGACAATTTTTAATATAACTCCGACTGGATTCGTCTGAAAGAAGTCATATACTCCCATCTGTAATTGGTAATTAATTATAGGCTATTTTCATTTTTGGGTGAACTAACCCTTTAAGTATCTGCATTATTGCAGACAGCGGGCTGTTAAATAAAAACCAGAACCTGTCTGTAGTGTCCACCGCGTTCTCCCTCCCTTGTTGAGTCAAAGTTCCAATCCGCCGTTGACACCTATGCTAAAGCGAAGGTTAAAGGGATAGTTCACCCAAAAATGAAATTTTAATGTTTATCTGCTTACCCCCAGGGCATCCAAGATGTAGGTGAATTTGTTTCTTCAGTAGACCACAACCGGAGGTTTTTAACACAAACCGTTGCAGTCTGTCAGTCTTATAATGGAGGTGAATGGGAATCACGGCTTTGAGTGTAAAAAAAAAAACATGCACAAACAAAACCAAATTAAACGATAAGGCTCGTGAGGATACATTGATGTGTAAAGACACAAAACGATCGGTCTGTGCAAGAAACTGAACAGTATTTATATAGTTTTTTACCTCTGATTCACACAATGTCCGAACTGTTCAAACTGTCCTGAGCCACGGCGCGCATCCTCCTGAGCGCGTTCTCAACAGCAGGCGCCTTATTCTTCTTGCTTTACGGCGAATCGCAGACTTATAAGTGCATTACCGCCACCTATCTCTCAAATGGACCATTGACACTCTATCTACAATCTCAATTAGGAGTGTCAATGGTCCACTTGAGAGATAGGTGGCGGTAATGCCGGCTGTCGAGGACGCGCTCAGGACAGTTC
>NW_015645066.1:103629-114709 GCF_001515625.1 Sinocyclocheilus rhinocerous
GTCTTTACACATCAATGTATCGTCACGAGCCGCAGGGTTTAATTTGTTTTTTTTTTACTCTCAAAGCCGTGATACCCATTCACCTCCATTATAAGACTGACAGACTGCAACGGTTTGTGTTAAAAATCTTTGTTTGTGTTCTACTGAAGAAACAAAGTCACCTACATCTTGGATGCCTTGGGGGTAAGCAGATAAACATCACATTGTTATTTTTGGGTGAACTATCCCTTTAAGGAGGAAGAGGGTTTCCCTATAGCGTCAGCTGCTGACACATTGTCTCCCTCATCTCAAGGAACCAAGGTTACATTTAATAACCAAGAAATTTCTCACAGAAAATTGTAAACACAGAGCAGATTCCTTCTCTAGATTCTGAATTATGTTTATTTGCACTCATTTTGGTGGTGGAAATCAGTCATTTTTCCTGTGTAGTTTTTAAGGATTCTTCTTTCCGAGGCTAAAGAGGAATGTAATGTGGAGCAGAAGACACTCTCATCAAATGCTCACACTCTGCTCCAGGCGTTCCAATAAGTTTTGTCACGAACTCCCTGTGCTCAGTACTTTACTTTGCAGGCAATTATTTGAGAGGTGGTGCTTTTTTGTATATGTAAAAAGTCCGAAAACATTTTAAGTCTGTTTGAAATATCAATATATAATGATAGCTATGCAGATATAAAAGGAACAAATGCATTTACATTTAGTCATTTAGCAGCCGTTTTTATCCAAAGTGACTTACAAATGAGGACTATAAAAGCAGTCAAAACTAACAAAAGCGCAACAATATATAAGTGCAAATGACAAGTCTCGGTTAGCCTAATGCAGTGTAGCAAAGTATGTATATATGTATATGTGTATGTGTGTGTGTGTGTGTGCGCACGCGCATCATTAAACTAGCATCTAACAATGGACAAAAGTGTACAATGGACATATGTTGAAATTTCTGTAACCTATGGTTTTCTAATCTCTAACCATAAATGCTGCTGTGTAATTTGCCCCCTGACTAAGCATTTAAAGAATTTAGGGAAAGCATTTAAATAATCCTGTTAATGCAGAATCGAATCGTTAATTGAACTGAATTTGCAAAAATCATTCTTGAATCGAAAACCTATGAATCGTGAATCGAATCGATTTGCGGACTACCTAAAGATTCACAGCCCTAATAAATACACAACATAACGAGGAACTCAATGAGACACAGCTGAATCAAATGAACAACAGGAACAGGAAAATAACCAAATATGGGCAGTCACACACGAGGGAAAACTAGGTCATGGATCACATGGGAAGCAAAACAAACCAACAGACAGTCCAGGGGTGTGACAGTTCGTCCCCCTCCCGGACGGCACATCCTCGCGCCACAGAAACAAAAGGGTGGGACGGTGGGGGACTTAGGAGGAGGACAAAGAACTGGAATGGAAACGGGACAGCAAAAGGCTGGCAGAAAATCAGGCAAACAATACTGGTGGAGGTTCAGGCAAAGTACGGACTCCCGGGAGGAGGAGGACAGACAAGAGTCCAGGGCGGATCAGATGGAGGGAGGAGCCAGGGAGACGATGAGGAATTTGGAGCAGGCAGAGCCAGGTGGGACCCAGGCCACAGCCATGAGGGTGACCCACGGTGGAGCCGACGGAGGGTGGAGCCATGGTGGAGGAAAGACTGATGACTCCAGGGGGCCGGCCGACGGCGGCGGAGCAGGTGGTTGAGGAGCCCGAGGCAGAGACGGAAAGCCGATGAGCCAGGGCGACAGGGAAGATCTGGAGGGCCAAGGCGGAGCAGATGGCTCAGGCGCCCGAGGTGGAGGCGGGGATCCGGAAGGCCGCTGTGGAGCCGGAGGACTGAGGAGGAGCCGGAGTGGTGTCCTGAGGCAGACCAAGGCAGAGCCAGAGGGACGAGGGAGCCCGGTGCAGCCAGTGTTAGGAGCCGCTGGGTTGACGGGCCGAGGCGGAGGCAAGGGATTCTCCAACCACGTTGAAGATGGAGTCTGGTAGACCCGTACGGCTCGCACCGTACTGATGGTGGGCTGAGGGAGAGCAGAGGGGATGCCAGACGAATGCGGTGGAGGAGGCAGGAGCGGGCAGGTGGGCATGCATTTGTGAGCCTCCGGGCTTTCAGGGCTGGTGTGCGCTGCCCACACACACCAATTTGCGACTCCCAGCACGGGGTGTGCGACTGACAGGGGAACGACAGGGCTGAACTCGGGAACGGAGTCTCTCTCTGAGCTGGACGTGGAAACAGGAGCCCTCTCTGGGCTAAACTCAGGAACAGGAGCCCTCTCTGGGCTGGACGTGGAGACAGGAGTGACAGAGGGCTCCGACGAAGGAGGGAGGAGAGGAGGCAGGTCGGCATACCAGTCTTATAAGGTCTCCCTCCGCTTTCCATTCACCCAGATAGCCTAATAGCTCACCCTCAGCCATGGTGCAGTGGGTGGAGCTCCTCTCCGGAAGGCCGCTGTGGAGCCGAAGGACTGAGGAGGAGCCGGAGTGGTGTCCTGAGGCAGACCAAGGCAGAGCCAGAGGGACGAGGGAGCCTGGTGCAGCCAGTGTTAGGAGCCGCTGGGTTGACGGGCCGAGGCGGAGGCAAGGGATTCTCCAACCACGTTGAAGATGGAGTCTGGTAGACCCGTACGGCTCGCACCGTACTGATGGTGGGCTGAGGGAGAGCAGAGGGGATGCCAGACGAATGCGGTGGAGGAGGCAGGAGCGGGCAGGTGGGCATGCATTTGTGAGCCTCCGGGCTTTCAGGGCTGGTGTGCGCTGCCCACACACACCAATTTGCGACTCCCAGCACGGGGTGTGCGACTGACAGGGGAACGACAGGGCTGAACTCGGGAACGGAGTCTCTCTCTGAGCTGGACGTGGAAACAGGAGCCCTCTCTGGGCTAAACTCAGGAACAGGAGCCCTCTCTGGGCTGGACGTGGAGACAGGAGTGACAGAGGGCTCCGACGAAGGAGGGAGGAGAGGAGGCAGGTCGGCATACCAGTCTTATAAGGTCTCCCTCCGCTTTCCATTCACCCAGATAGCCTAATAGCTCACCCTCAGCCATGGTGCAGTGGGTGGAGCTCCTCTCTGCGATCTCACTGGCCACGGCTTTCTCCGTTGTGGCGGGTGTGGTAGCCGGCTCTCGCATCTGGACTGACGTCATTAACAGCTTTGGCGCCACGGCGATCCTCAGTTCTGTTGCTCCATGCGGCAATGGCTCGTCGGTTGCGGCGGTTTCGGGCTCTCCATCAACGGTGGGCTCGGGCTTGAGAGCCGCACAACGAGGTGATGGTGGGCTGGGCTCTGGGTCCAGAATGGAACTGGAGAGATCCTCCACGGAACAGACGGTGAACGGGGATCCATTTCTCGCCAGTATCCACTCCACAAAAGCGGCAAAATCCGCTCGAGGGCCATCTTCGAACGATGGTGCTCTGCACGCCGGGTTCAAGCTGGCGTCATAGAACACGCAGAGCATGTCGTCCGGGTAGCTGGTAAGATGGGCGATGGCCAGAAACAGTCTGGCATGGCCCTCTAGCGATCTCTCCCCCTGCTCCAGCAGGAGGACAATGTAATCCGTGCGGAAGAAGGGGTCGTAGGGATCCATGGGGAACAAACTGAAGGAAAAAAAAAAAAAAACACTGAGTTTCCCCTCCGTTTGGTTTCCGTTGTTTGTTCAAATAAAGCAAAAAAACAAACAAATTGTGGTCCGGTATTCTGTCACGATTAGGGCTGTCACGATAACTACTTTTTGTTGTGCGATATATTGCACCAAAATTAATTGCGATAAATGATATTGTCATTTTAAGACAATTTTATTCCACCGATTATATAATGACAGTATGACAATATAATAGCATAATAATGCATGTACACTCTTTCAAAGAACAAAGAACATTTTATTCTTAAGAATATTTTGACATTGGAATCGGAATGTGAAAATATATGCTAAATAATTAAAACAAATAAATAATAAATACACCTTTGTTAACAAAAAAAAGTGCAAGGTAACAAGAACTAGAACAAAACATAACATGTTTAACAAAGTCAGTTTAGACTTTTAAAAGTGTCTCACACAGAGGCACAGATGCCTCAGGCCATATCTGCTACCAGATCCATTTTTAATTGTTAGGCAGATTCCGAGAAAGGAACACCAACATGTTTACCTTGTGGGGCTTAAGGCAGGATCTTTCTGGGGTAACAATGTTACCAGCTGTGCTAAACATTCTTTCTGAGCTAGTGCTTGTTGCACAAATGCACATGTATTTTTGTGCTAACTTGGCTAATAGGGGAAATCTTCTATGGTTATCTATGGAAATCTATGGGTTCACACCTTCTCTTCACCTGTCGCTGTCCGCTCTGTGTGTGCGTGGGGAGATGCTGCCTGAGCCCCGCCTTCGCCACAGAGAGCAGATGAGATGACAGAGGCAGCGCGATTGACTAAAATGTTGGTGACATTCATTTTTATGTAAAAAATAATATAATCATTATTTTTAATAATAAAAAATGATCCGTCGCAATATATCGCGGCACCAAAAATGACCGTGCTCATTTCCATATATCGTGCGATAAGTCGATATATTGACTATCGCGACAGGCCTAATCATCAACACACTATGGTTATCACGCCACCACATCAAGGGATCAGATGATGCATCAAGTTCTTGTCCCTGAAGGAACTTAGTCAGCTCCGCATCAGCTTGCACTCTTTTTGGAACCGATGCCTGAGTCTGGTGACTTGTAAGTTGGGTTCTTCTGTTCTGGAGAAGGTCACACAACCTCTTCTTCTTGGTTGCTGGAGGTTCAGATTCAGATCCTTCATTTCCCCCTGCAGCTTCAACGCAGCTCTCACTACTGGCACTTTCTCCTTTTGCTTCTTCCCTGTTCATTTCTAGTAGTTCTTGCAAGAGCTTTTCTTTGACATCATCCAAGACCTCCGCATCCTCCATGGTACCACGATACCTTGGATCCAAGATGGTGGCCTTTGTCAGAAGGTTTTGGATTTCGGATGGGCTGTATTTCTCTGTCAATACCCTGCACATGTTTGCCTTTATGTTTGCTGTCAGTGCAGTGTCACTGGGGTCTGGTGATAAAAGTTTGCCTTTAAGAAGTTCCAACACAGGTTTTACGGAGGACACAGTGACATATTTTTCCCCTGAGAGGACATCCGTGAAATCAGCCACTGGCTTCATTGCTGCATTAATGGATTCCAACACAGAAACATCCTGCCAGGTTGGGTTGAGGTGGCCATGTTTTCGATCTTCAACCAGGACACGTCTTATGGCTGGGAGTTGCTCCAGCACCCTCTCTATCATTTTTTGCTTGGTGCCCCATCGTGTGGTGACATCCTGTGGAAAAGATAACATTGTTTTTTTTTCATTAGTTTGTCTATTCTAAAATTATTTAACAAATACTACTTTTAAATTTCCTTTATTTAATCAAATAATTTTACATGGTTATTATAATGTAACCAATTATTTAATACATACATACATACAAACAGGCCCCAAAGTAAGTCATAAATTTAAAAAAAAAACTTTAAATTAAGTTTATATTAACCCTTTAAATATTTTGTGTTGTATAACAAGTTCTCATCACTCACCAGTACTAGATTGTGTTGGGGACATTAGTTTCAGTCTGTGCCTTCCTCAGGTCTCTCTTCTTTAGCCAGCTCAGGTTGAAGGTGTTGACAAGATTCCTACAAAGTCCCATGGCACGCGGCTGTGCGATCCTTGTCACTGTCCAGTCCATGGGAAACAGCCAAATAGAGGTTGTGTCCAAAGCAATTGAGCCATGGCCAGCCAAGGTTACGAATTGCAGCCACAATGTTAGCACCATTGTCTGTTGCTGCATATTTTTAAATGCTGGTTTTTCGACCGTGTTTAATGGCTGCATCTCTTTGGCTATATAGCGAGTTACGCTATCCGTGAGTGTGCGCCATTTCGCGCTGTCACGTTTATATTTACACTGTCGGGAAAAGGCATCTGTAACAGATAACTGTCTGGAAGACCCCTCTCCAGCTCCAGCTGCGGTTGTTGATCCCAGGTTGAAAAACTGTGTGGGATGGTTATGTTTTAGGTGAGATTTTAGGTTAGTTGTGTTGCCTCTTTTCGTTGCCACTGTTTTTAAACAAAGTCGACATACCGGCTCGTTCACGTTAATTGGCTCTCCTCTCTCATTCAGCTTAAAGCCAAAATGTTCCCACACCGGAGCTGAAGATTGTGGCTTTGAAACCAAGTCCATTGGGACTTGTTCTTCCTAACTGGCTGTGGTTGTCACGAAACACTTTATAACGCAGTGGGTTCACGCCTTCTCTTCACCAGTCGCTGTCCGCTCTGTCTGTGTGTGTGTGTGTGTGTGTGTGTGTGGAGACGCTGCCTGAGCCCCGCCTCCGCCACAGAGAGCAGACGAGATAACAGAAGCAGCGCGATCGACTAAAATGTTGGTGACATTCATTTTTTATGTAAAAAATTAATATAATCATTATTTTTAATTATAAAAAATGATCAGTCGCAATATATCGCGGCACCAAAAATGATCACGCTCATTTCCATATATCGCGCGATAAGTCAATATATTGACTATCGCGACAGGCCTAGTCACGATAGCCTACTGTGTAGGAGCAAGGAACGCGGAGAATCAATATCAAAAGTTTTTAATTATCCAAAACGGGATAACACAGGGCAGGCAGTAACACACACGTAGCACATCAGGAGACGAACAATACCGGACAAAGGAACTCAGGCAAGACAAGACTTAAATGCACAACATAACGAGGATCTGAATGAGACACAGCTGAATCAAATGAACACACTAGGAACAGGAAAATAACCAAATATGGGCACAGCCACAACCGAGGGAAAACTAGGTCACGGAGCACATGGGAAGCAAAACAAATCAACAGACAGTCCAGGGGTGTGACACTTATTCAGCGGTGATTCCCCTGGGCGCTTCAGTTTCACAAAAGAGCAGTTTCCTAATGCCGAGTTCACACTGCACGATTTTCAAACTCGTCGGATCGCAAATCACAGACAGTCTGCGTCTTTGAAACTGTAGCTTGACCAGCTACAAGCTACTTGTAAATTAAGAGTAGCTTCCCCAACACTGTCAGCCGGAACCGGGAACACTTCCTATAACACCAGATATACTCGTTACATCAGAAGAATGGCATCTACGCTAATATTAGTTTTTTTCATTCTTATTCGGAGGTTTACCGTAGTCAGCCGGAGCCGGGCCATATCCAGATCAGATGGAGGACCTGTGCCTAGACATGACAACGCAGCCCTGAAGTGTCAGCACAGATTGTCTCAACTAAATCATCCCCTGTGAAGGCCTCATCGACACGACAGCCAGTGGCACAGAATCCCCAACAAACTGTCCCATACCGGCGTGATGAATAGGATCTTCAACTAGATGGAACTGGATTAAATATTTTGACTGTTGCGATCCCAATCGTACTTATGACCTGTAACACTGCCGGAATCATAATCGAGCACGGTTCGCTGTTGGCCAGAGGAGAACTGGTCCCCCGACTGAGCCTGGTTTCTCCCAAGGTTTATTTCTCCATTTTTGTCACCTGTTGGAGTTTGGGTTCCTTGCCGCTGTCGCCTTTGTTAAATAACAAATGTCCCCAACTAAGCAAGCCAAAGGCAACAGTGGTATTTTTTACAATGGAATGAATCAATATTTCATTTATTTAAGCTGGACAATTACCATTTTCCTTAAGAGCTGCTGTGCAGCCAAAATTATTTGCCAGTTGTCACTGTAAAGCTGCTTTGACACAATCTGCGTTGTATTTCTCCATTTTTGTCACCTGTTGGAGTTTGGGTTCCTTGCCACTGTTGCCTTTGGCTTGCTTAGTTGGGGACATTTGTTATTTAACAATGTTTTGGATCTGCCTCCATTGTCCAGCTCAGTTCAGTTCGCTTACAATGGTGTCAATGACATCACTGTTTTCTCCAGTGCTAATATATAGATAAATTAACTAAATTAATAACTATTTTTTACAATGGAATGAATCAATATTTCATTTATTTAAGCTGGACAATTACCATTTTCCTTAAGAGCTGCTGTGCAGCCAAAATTATTTGCCAGTTGTCACTGTAAAGCTGCTTTGACACAATCTGCGTTGTAAAAAGCGCTATATAAATAAATATTAATAAAGACTTGACTGCTGAATTATTTTAGATATATCACATTATTTAACTATAGGGGACGTCCCATACAGTATGCATACCCCATATGAAACAATTTTACTGCAGCATTTTGGAGATATATCACATTATTTGACTTCAGAGACCTAAAAAGTCCTCATTTCTAATAAGTAGAAAAAAGTTATGGGCAGTTTATAAAGGAGACGCCCAATACTCTATGCATACCTCATGTCAAAACTTTTTACTGCTGCATTTTGGAGATACATGTCATTTTTCTACTTCTAGAAAGACCTAATTTCAAATAAGTATTCAATTCAATACTTATCAAGTATTCAAGTTCATTTGTATAGCGCTTTTCACGATACAAATCGTTGCAAAGCAACTTGACAGCAAATTAAGTGTCTACAATATTTAGTGGTAGCTTATCAGTGGTGACTGTCAGTTAATGTACATATGGCAGAAATGTACGGAAAAATCAATTAAAGACGTAATCAAACAGACGATGAACACTATTAACAGCAATTATTATATGATGCAATCAAACTTATAGCAAAATGTGGTATTCCAAAGTTTGGGAGCCAAATGCGTAAAAGCTCTACCTCCTTTAGTGTGCTTTGCAATCCTTGGTACTACCAAAAGTCCAGAGTTTTGTGACCTTAGGGAGCGTGATGGATTGTAGTGTGGTAGAAGACTAGTTAGGTACGCAGGAGCTAACCCATTAAGGGTCTTATAGGTTAGTAATAATATTTTGTAACTGATACGGAGCTTAATAGGTAGCCAGTGCAGAGACTGTAAAATTGGGGTAATATGATCATATTTTCTTGACCTGGTAAGGACTCTAGCCGCTGCATTTTGGACTACCTGTAGCTTGTTTATTGAAGATGCAGGACAACCACCTAGCAGTGCATTACAATAGTCCAGTCTAGAGGTCATGAATGCATGAACTAGCTTTTCTGCATCAGAAACAGGTAACATGTTTCGTAACTTGGCAATGTTTCTAAGATGGAAGAATGCTGTTTTGTAAAGTAGAAAAAAGTAATAGTTTTTATATGGGACGTCCCATACAGTATGCTTACCTCATATGCGTCCATTTTACTGCAGAATTTTTGAGATATATCACAATATTTGACATCAGAGGCCTATAAAGTCCTCATTTCTAATAAGTGGAAAAAGGTAATGGTCAGTTTCTATAGGGGACGTCCCATACAGTATGCATAGCTCATATGAGTCTTTTTTACTGCAGAGCCCATTCCGTCTGACCAGGTGTGTGAGCCGACTAAAGCGCCCCCAAGTAAGAAAACAGCGGTGGAGAAGGAGGGAGCGATGAAAGGCTCCACCCACTGCAACACTACTGAGGGTGAGATAGTACTGGACTCGGGAATTAATCTGGATGAGTTTGCCGATATGCCTGATCTTCTGCCTCCTGATGAACCTTTCAAATATCCCGAAATCCAACCCAACCTCCCTCTCCCACCACCTGTTCATCCATCCTAACCATTGCCACCGCTGTCCACTGATAGCCCCTCAGCTCACCCTCAGCCCACCATCTATGCCGTGGATTCGCCGCGGGTCTGCCAGTTTCTATCGGCGTCAGGGTTGGAGGATCCCTCACCTCCGCCTCCAGCCTCCAAGTCCCGGACTCCGCCTCGACCCGTTGACCCAGCGGTTCCACCTCGGCTCCTAGCTCCCTCACCTCCACCGTCGCCCGTCGATTCACCTTGGTCGTCAACCCGCCCTCGCCCCCGGACTCTGCTCCTCCGGCTTACACCTTGTCGCTCTGTCCCACCGGCTCCGTTTGGCTTCTCCCTCCCTCCCTTCAGCTCCACCTTGGTCCTCAGTCGCTCCGGCTCCGCCGTGGATCTCCGCCTCGGTCACCAGAGCCTTCGGCTCTAGGGGTGGGAGAAAAAAAAATCAATCCATCGATGCATCGTGATTCTCTCTCCAACGATTCTGGATCAATTCTGATTCTGAACTTAGATTTTAACCAGATGTGCGATGATGCTGAGTTTTGCTTTAGAAACACCCGTATTCTGCTTGCTTCCAATTCCTTCCTCACATACACCACTCAAACCTTCCGTAAAATAATCTTTCATAAAGTTCGGAAAGGTTGAAGCGAATTACAAGGACATTCGCGGGATTCATTGCACAGGATGCACTGTGAGAGATGTGCACTTTGTTTGATGTTACACTTGAAGTGTGCGGTCTCGCCCGTCGGTATTTTCCTTACAAATGCTCTATGAAGTCATCATTTGTGTGGTTTGGAATGCAGTGGAGTTATTTATTTAAAGTATGAACCTCACTAACAGAAGGCTACTTTCAATTTCAAATGCAAATTTTAAACTAATTATACAAGCAAGTAGGTATGGTTGAAGAGAATCGATCAATGACTACAAGAACACATGTGTTACCATCCGAGGCTGGTAGATCAGTGATGAAATCAACTCCCAGGTGTGACCAAGGGCGGTTGGGAGTGGGCAGCGGAAGGAGCTTGCCAGATGGTAGGTGGCGTGGGCTCTTGGAGATGGCACATTCGGTACAGCCCTGAACGAACCTTCTCACATCCCTGGCCATGTTGGGCCACCAGAAGCGATCCTTCAGAAGCGAGATGGTGCTGTTGGCCCCTGGATGGGCAGTGCCCAGAGAGGTGTGAAAGGAGTGAATCAGGGAAGTGCGTTGTGCTCTGGTGACGTACTGCACTCCTGGTGGGCAACACGGCGGAGTGGGCATGGAAGCATTGGTGGAGGTGACTGGGTTATCCTTCCATTGGATGGGACTTACGAAGAGTTCCTTGGGAATAATGGATTCTGGATCCTCACTGACTTCCTCCGGAGCATGTAGGTGAGAGAGGGCATCTGCTTTCACATTCTTGGGGCCAGGACAATAGGAAATGGTGAAATTAAACCTAGTGAAGAAGAGAGCCCATCTTGCCTGGCGAGGATTGAGTCTCTTGGCGT
>NW_015645066.1:114872-115417 GCF_001515625.1 Sinocyclocheilus rhinocerous
GTCTTCCACTCGTCCCCCTCACGTATACGGATGAGGTTATACGCGCTGCGGAGGTCCAACTTGGTGAAGACGGTGGCTCCGCGGAGGTGTTCCAAGGCCGCTGGAACGAGGGGAAGTGGGCAGCGAAACTTGACGGTGCCCTTATTAAGTACCCGGTAGTCGATGCAGGGCCTCAAACCTCTGTCCTTCTTGGCCACAAAGAAGAAACTGGAAGCAGCAGGGGACGTGGAAGGGCCGGATGTAACCTTGCTGTAAAGCCTCTTCGATGTACTCCTCCATGGCCTTCTGTTCTGGGAGTGACAAGGGATAAATCCTTCCATGGGGCACTGGCTCACCCGGTATCAGATCAATGGCACAGTCCCATGGCCTTGTAACTGGGAGGCCTTCTTCGGGCAGAACACGTCACTGAAGGGGGCATAACAGGCTGGAATGTCGACTGACTGTTTCTCGACCGGGCTTTCGATGGAGGTGGAGCAGAGTGTGAGGGCCTCGGATTGCAGGGGTGCTGGCTGAGGAAGGTGAGGAAAACAGTCAGGAAAGCAGGT
>NW_015645066.1:116970-120286 GCF_001515625.1 Sinocyclocheilus rhinocerous
ATGGAGGTGGAGCAGAGTGTGAGGGCCTCGGATTGCAGGGGTGCTGGCTGAGGAAGGTGAGGAAAACAGTCAGGAAAGCAGGTATTGCCCCACTTCAGGACCTCACCAGTTCTCCAAGAGATGGTAGTGTCGTGTTGCACCAACCAGGGGCGCCCCAGGATCGCATCAGCGGTGGATTCCTCCAGAACCAGGAGATGGAGTGACTCTTCATGCAATTGACCAACTTGTAGGAGTAGCGGACCCACGCTGTGACGTACGTGTCTTCGACTGAGTGGTTTTCCCGTTACAGATTGGACTTGGTAGGTGGTCTTAGTGGTCGTGGTGGGGAGATGGAGTTGGCGGCAGAGATTCCCGGAGATGAAGTTCCCGGCTGAGCTGGAGTCGAGGAGGGCGTGTACTGGAAAGGAAATACCGGAGGCAGTAAGTTTTACAACAGTGGTGAGGAGTTGCATATTGACTATTGAAGGCTTGATGACACTCACCATAGGTCGTGGCGGGCGAATGGGGCATGCCGCGATTACATGCCCTCCAGCTCCACAGTACAAACACAAGCTCTGGCTCAGCCGTCTCTGCCGCTCCCAACGGGAGAGTCGAGTGCCGTCCACTAGCATGGGTTCCTGACCTGGTTCTGGAGGGCTGATGGTGTCTGGCCGACGGGCATGTCTAAAACAAATGTATACTAATGTCACACTGCTGTACTAGTTGTTTTGTTAAGAATTAAGCATGTATGATGAAGTTTCTATGTCCCACTTGAACTTTCTTACCTGGAGCTAATGTGCTTGGCGTTGGCATATTTTGCCGTAAAGGGTTTAGAAAGTCAAGAGAAACTGAGGCTGTGAAGATGATGAACAGGACAAGTAATTAATAGAATTAGTTAATAGTTAAAATATCTAAAGAAGACAGTATTTAAAAACAGCATCAGTCAGTGTGTGTGACAACCTATGCTACAAAGAAATAATTACCTTTTGTTATTTTCAGCAGCTCAGCCCTCATTTCAGCTGTTGTGGGGAGAAAGTTGATGGCGGTGATGTTGTAATTTTGCACTACTGCTGCCTGGTGTTTGCATGGTGCCCCACTATGGCCAACTGGACAAGTGCAGAGCTCCAACTCCATGTCCACTGTATAGGTGTGCCCTGATGTGGACGATCTCACCTGAAATTTCTTTTCTCCAACCTAACAGTGACATAAAGACCAAAAATACAGACATACTGGATGTTTCTCAATTATAAGAATGCACAGAACGGACTTGCATTCTAGCGTAGACTGGTCTTGCCAGGCTATTGCTTTAAAGAATGAACTCGGAAGGACACTAGGACACAGTTTTACACACTAAAAATGTTTTGATAACATTATCAGGCAGTGTTCTAGTAATGTTTTCAGCGGGTAGTTTTATTTTAGTTCCCAGAACGTTCTCCTAAAAGGTAGGATAACATTCTCTAAAAACATTCTAAAACTGTTAAGTGAAAAACATTAAAAAAACATTAGTGACTACTGTTATAACAATGTTTCCAACAGGTAGTTGTATTTATGTTCGCAGAATGTTCTTTTAAAAGGTAGGATAACATTCTCTAATAACATTCTAAAACTGTTAAGTGAAAACATTGAGGATAACATTAAAAACATTCTAAAACTGTTAAGTGAAAAACATTAAAAAAACATTAGTGACTACTGTTATAACAATGTTTCCAACAGGTAGTTGTATTTATGTTCGCAGAATGTTCTTTTAAAAGGTAGGATAACATTCTCTAATAACATTCTAAAACTGTTAAGTGAAAACATTATTTTTCCATAATGTTCTTTTAAAGTTTTCTGCGGGTAGTTGTATTTATGTTCCCAGAATGTTCTCTCAAAAGGTAGGATTGCTACGGGTTGGTGAGGTATACTACTAAATACCTCTACCTGTCTACTATTTTCTCTACCTGGTGGTCAAAGGGTTGTCAAGGGCTTGCTGGGCTTGCTGTTCAACTGTACTCATCTCCCTGGCATAAAGCATGTCTTTTACTATGCTGAACAGAGTCTGCCTGTCCTTCATCTCAACTTCGTGTTCTTTGTTCCACAACCACCTCCACACAGCTTGCAGAAGATGAAATATGCAGAGCAGCTGTGTGGCTTCAGGAAAGACATGTGCTAAAGCTCTCTTCTCTGCCTTCGAGTCCTCTGTAAGAAACACACGAGGGCCTGCCTCACCTCGCCCTCCACAGGCATCATTTTTCAGTCTGTCTTCTCATCTTCTGACTGGGTTATCACTATCCCGGGAGGAAGACCACCTGCACAGGTGTGTGTCGGGAGGAGAACGCCCTGCAGTCCTCCGGGTCCATGATACCAGATGAATCCATGAAAAACAGACTGTGTTTTTGTTTCATCAACGGGGAACAAATGGCTACAAGTGGTGTTCCTGCTGAGGACATTGTAAGCTTGCTGCTGGTGTCATTAAAATAAAATAATGACATCAAATAATGTCATGAAGCTTCTGAAAATCAGGCTCAATTTACTGATATTGTATGAACAGAAACCAGCAGGACAGACTTAACTAAAATCACCTTTTGTGTTCACCAATGATTGAACTGTGTGGAGGCGAATAAATAATGACTGAATTTATATGTTTGGATGAACTAACCCTTTAAAGAATTGACAGAGCAGCCATCGAGTCTTAGACAGTGTTATTACATGGGGAGGTTTTAGGTCCGATAATTAACACCTCTGTTTTTTTCAGAAATTAGCAGTAAGAAATGACTTGTCATCCAGTTTTTTATATCGACTGTGCATTCCGTTAGTTTTTCAAATTGGTATGTTTCGCCGGGCCGCGAAGAAATATAGAGCTGAGTATCATCAGCATAACAGTGAAAGCTAACACCGTGTTTCATGATGATATCTCCCAGGGGTAACATGTAAAGCGTGAAAAGTAACGGCCCTAGTACTGAACCTTGAGGTACTCCGTACTGCAGTTGTGATCGATATGATACTTCTTAATTCACTGCTACGAATTGATGGCGGTCAGATAAGTACGATTTGAACCATGCTAATGCACTTCCATTAATGCCAACAAAGTTTTCTAGTCTATTCAAAAGAATGTTGTGGTCAATAGTGACGAACGCAGCGCTAAGATCAGATGATAAGAGCAGGTCATTTGTAACTCTAACGAGAGCAGTCTCGGTACTATGATACGGTCTAAATCCTGACTGGAAATCCTCACAGATACCATTTTTCTCTAAGAAGGAATATAATTGTGAGGATACTACCTATTCTAGTATCTTGGACAGAAAAGGGAGATTCGAGATCGGTCTGTAATTAACTAGTTATTTGGGGTCAAGTTGTG
>NW_015645066.1:123838-132642 GCF_001515625.1 Sinocyclocheilus rhinocerous
CACACACACACACACACAAACCCACCCACGTCATACAAATATTTGTACATTTTTAAGCTTGATGTGAGTAATTCATTGCCACAGATTCTGACAATTTGTGGCGAACCCTGACAGCCCTTTTCCCTGTATATCTGCTGTAGTCATGCTCTGAACCAGAACTACATTTTCTGGGGCGTCCAGCTGTCAAACGCCGCCTAGAACCAGTCTTAGCTGTTCTTCGGGCCACTGCTGTTGGCTGACAGCCAATAATAGGACCTGGTCGTCTAGCAGCTCGTCTTAACGCTGCTGCACGTTTTGACACAGACATCCCTTTACCAAAGCAGTAAAATGCAGAGATCATTTGGGTCGGGTTGTGCTGCATCTTTTCAAGCTGCTTGGCCATTGTAGTCATGGCATCACTGTAGTCTGAGTTTTCAGCCATTTCACTGAGCAGTCCCAGCATCCGTCTCACAGGAGACTGAGGTAAAGGTGCTGTTTAAAGAGACAACAATAAAAAAATAAAAAAAACTTAGAAAAAGGTGCTTGGGCCCAAATAAACATCTAGACAGAATTTTTAATGTAACTCTAAGCTTCATGGACTCACCTCCCTCTGAGTTAACCTGTATACAGGGTTGGTTGGAGTATGAGTCCTCTTGCATAGGTGATGTTTGGTGCAATTGTGCAGAGATGGTGGAAGACAGGTCCAGCTGATGTGACTCTACAATTCATAAGATACAGATAGACAAATTGAAATGTTACAAGAGTGTTTCTGTTCAATATGCCACCATTAGAAAGAAAAGAAAAAAAAGAATACATAAAAAAACAGCACCATCCCTCCCTTTATACTGACCATCATCTTGAGCACTGAGATGATACTGATGATCAGTAGTGCAGGTTTCTTGCCTGGGAGGCATGTCTAAAACAAATGTATACTAATGTCACACTGCTGTACTAGTTGTTTTGTTAAGAATTAAGCATGTATGATGAAGTTTCTATGTCCCACTTGAACTTTCTTACCTGGAGCTAATGTGCTTGGCGTTGGCATATTTTGCCGTAAAGGGTTTAGAAAGTCAAGAGAAACTGAGGCTGTGAAGATGATGAACAGGACAAGTAATTAATAGAATTAGTTAATAGTTAAAATATCTAAAGAAGACAGTATTTAAAAACAGCATCAGTCAGTGTGTGTGACAACCTATGCTACAAAGAAATAATTACCTTTTGTTATTTTCAGCAGCTCAGCCCTCATTTCAGCTGTTGTGGGGAGAAAGTTGATGGCGGTGATGTTGTAATTTTGCACTACTGCTGCCTGGTGTTTGCATGGTGCCCCACTATGGCCAACTGGACAAGTGCAGAGCTCCAACTCCATGTCCACTGTATAGGTGTGCCCTGATGTGGACGATCTCACCTGAAATTTCTTTTCTCCAACCTAACAGTGACATAAAGACCAAAAATACAGACATACTGGATGTTTCTCAATTATAAGAATGCACAGAACGGACTTGCATTCTAGCGTAGACTGGTCTTGCCAGGCTATTGCTTTAAAGAATGAACTCGGAAGGACACTAGGACACAGTTTTACACACTAAAAATGTTTTGATAACATTATCAGGCAGTGTTCTAGTAATGTTTTCAGCGGGTAGTTTTATTTTAGTTCCCAGAACGTTCTCCTAAAAGGTAGGATAACATTCTCTAAAAACATTCTAAAACTGTTAAGTGAAAAACATTAAAAAAACATTAGTGACTACTGTTATAACAATGTTTCCAACAGGTAGTTGTATTTATGTTCGCAGAATGTTCTTTTAAAAGGTAGGATAACATTCTCTAATAACATTCTAAAACTGTTAAGTGAAAACATTGTTAAAACATTATTTTTCCATAATGTTCTTTTAAAGTTTTCTGCGGGTAGTTGTATTTATGTTCCCAGAATGTTCTCTCAAAAGGTAGGATTGCTACGGGTTGGTGAGGTACACACACACACGAGGACGAAGGAGATATACAAAATGTATTTTAATCAGCAAATCCAGGAGACAGGCAAGTAAACCAACATTACATAAACAAGAACAGACTCGGACTAAGGGAAAACTGAGAGTATTTGTAGGGGAGCAAACAAAAGAACTAATGAGTTAATTAATCAATGTAGGATATCAGACCGAATCAGACAATCTAAGATTTGGTCAAAACATGGTTGAAACATTAGAAGCACAAAATTCCACAAGAGGCCCAAGACAACAGGATGTCATAAATCAGACCCTAGCCAGTCTGAAGCAAGCCTAACCAACTCTTTCACAGAACAGCTTTCAACATTAAAACAAAAGAACACTTATTGACAATTCCAAGGAGATTGTCAATTTTGGGGGCAAGTTATCAAGAATAATGGTCAAAGAAATGACAGCATGACCCTCACGTGATAGTAAAACGATCACGATCTCGTTGGAATTGACTTCTCCCCCCACCTTATATTTTGGATATAAATATCCATTGCAGAATTGATGTCATACGGCTCGTTCACTGAATCGCTGGCCGTCTCAGTGATCAGCCGTAAAACAGTGATTCTGTCCCTTACATATTATTGGTGGAGTTCCCTTTAAAATCTTAAATGATTCCCTTTGAGCTAAATTGACCTGTTTCCCTTACATCAGACACAGGTGAACGAAATGACAATTAGGAGCCAAAGTAAAACTAGGTCACAGGGGAACAGATAAACTGAAAACACAATGAGAACAGGACAAAAACTAAACATAACCCTAACAAGGATAACATTCTCTAAAAACATTCTAAAAATGTTAAGTGAAAACATTGTTAGAACATTATTTACTAATGTTCTTTTAATGTTTCTGGCAGGTAGTTTTATTTTTGTCCCCAGAATGTTCTCTTAAACGATGGGATAACATTTTCTAAAAACATTTTAAAAGTATTTACTAATAACATTGTTAATTGTTAGAACATTATTTACTAATGTTCTTTTAATGTTTCTGGCAGGTAGTTTTATTTTTGTCCCCAGAATGTTCTCTTAAACGATGGGATAACATTTTCTAAAAACATTTTAAAAGTATTTACTAATAACATTGTTAAAACATTATCTCCTAACGTTCTTAAGCTTTATGCGGCATGTTTTATTTTAGTTCCCAAAATGTTCCTCCAAAATATACAATCTTTAAGATCTTTAAAGTCATTTAAAAGTTTTTCTACTTATAACATTGCTGGAATATTATGCTCCCCGTACAGTTTACTACATATACTGTACTACATTACATGCTTTAATAACATGACAATGTTTACATGAATAATGCTTTAATAACAAAAACTTTATTAGCTTCAACAGAACTTAATGTGTTATTCTCTTCACATAATGTACACATCAAACAATTAAAGATACATTTTAAAAAATTGTAAAAAAAAAAAAAAATCAATTTTGGGCTTTTCTTGAAAAATTGAACAATTTTAGACATTTGTAAAAAGAAGGAAAAAAACTACAACAAAATAAAACTGCGTAAGAAACGACTATGACAAATTATGAACTACTATAAACAACATTCTGATTAACTTTTAACTTTTTTTTATTTGAAAGGAGGGTTTAATCGGACCCAGCAGGTTCAAACATGGCATTCTCCTCTGGTGCGTCTTCATGGTCTTGACACATGGACAGGCCTTCATTGTCCACCTGAATAGATAATAATATAATTTAAAATCAAAATAATTTCTAATTACTCAAACTAAATACTTTTTGTTTTTATTGTATATATTTTATATTTGTGCAAAAAAACTAAACCAAACTAAGCTATTGCACTGCAAACTGTAATTCAGTGGATCAGCTAATTATTTCAAGATTTCAGCGAACATGGCTTTCTTGCTTAGCCCAGAACTTTTGGTATGCCTATCTAAAGCTAATAAATGAGATTTATTTAATCTTTAATCTAAGAATTGTTTTGTGGATCTTAGGTGTTCAAGTTAGTGTTGTCACAATACTGGAACTTCTAACTTGTATACAATGCTTATAAAAAATTATATACATTACATACCAAAAGGAACAACTGCCACACTATTGAGGGCATACAATTTGAAAAGTATCTAAGTTCGTTTACTTCTGACCATGGTCAGTGTTCTTGCTTAGTAACTGAAACACAGTTTCCTCAGGCCTGATAGCTCTGAGTGGGATTATAAAACAATACAGTAATAATAATAATGTAAAATATAAAACAAATATATTGCTATTGTATTATATATGCACTGTTAAATATTTATAATATTACATTTCCTAAGTATATTTAAAATAGCAAGGACCCTATCATACATCTGGTGCAATGCGGCGCCAGGCGCGACACAAGTGTTTATTGCTAGTTTCAGCACGAGCTG
The DNA here is from genome assembly GCF_001515625.1 of Sinocyclocheilus rhinocerous. Classification (NCBI taxonomy): domain Eukaryota; kingdom Metazoa; phylum Chordata; class Actinopteri; order Cypriniformes; family Cyprinidae; genus Sinocyclocheilus; species Sinocyclocheilus rhinocerous. The sequence continues at coordinate 128,171 of NW_015645066.1, forward strand.
TTATTTTCACGTTGTTTGAATAGCAATTGCATTTGCGCCCATGGGCGTGCTGGTCTGGAAACGAGGTATGTTCAGGCACATTGTTGGCGTGTTACTATTTTAAGGCATTTGAAATAGACTGCGCCACTGACCAAATGAAACCTTATTTAAAGAAATTTAAAGAACGCTGATATTTAAAGAACGCGTTAGTAATATGCACCTATATGCGGGTGCACAATGCACGTTCACTCTGCTTATTACACACACAGGGACACGCAGAAGCACACAAACATGCCAAATATTAAAAATAAAAGGATTACAATGTAAAAGATTATTATTGTGTGACTAAAGATAAAAATGTGTGGAATCCGGCTTGTCCCGTAGATGGTCTACTCGCGCGCTTTAACCTCACACACAAGCAGATCTGTTTCCTCTCTGGAGAAGCGTTCAGTCTTTTCACTTGCAAATTCCACCATGTAAATAGCGAATCCGCCATGGTGCGAGCGCAACTGGCTTTTAAAGGGAATACGAGATGACACTCTGATTGGTTTATTGCACGTTACGCCCAAAACACACCCATTACTCATTAAGAGGATAGGTACAACCCTTTTAGACCCTGCGCCGGGCGCACAGACCATTTTTCCCGTCGTTAAACTAGCAAAAGTGGATTCGGACACGGCCTAAGTGCACCTGCGCCATGCACTTCAGACCATGCGCTTAGATCGTTATAATAGGGCCCCAAGAGTTACACCCTGATTTACTGTCGAATACTGTACACAAAATGATGCTTGAGCACACATTTAAGATGAAAGAACACTATACAGGTCAAAGCATTTTTAAAAAAAATCAGTCTGAGTGAATGATTTTATTCAGACTTCACTTGTTTTATGAATCATGTTTTTTTTAACAAATCTCTTGAATAAATAATTCAATAACAAACACACTTTTAAGTCATTTGTCACCACCTAGTGGCAAAACAATTTTATCGATACAGTCGTTATTTGAAGCACCAAGTTATTTTCAAAGGGTGATTTACTGTATTTTAATCTCTACCGAAGACATCCATTTTATATTTGATAAAATTATATAAACTTTTATCCTAGTACTTCTGTGATAATTTAAACTATTGCATCACATAAATAATGATACTATGAGGTTGAAATGACTTTCAACCAACACAGCTTTGAATGTAGCGATATGATTTTGTCAAAGGCTTAATAGAAAGGCTAATTGTTGTCATTTAGGAATATGTTCTGGATACTCCCATAATCTAAGGGTGCTTTCACACTAGCACTTTTGGTGCGCACCCGGGTTCGATTGACGTCAGAGTTCGGTACGTTTGGATGATGTGAACGCTGTCTTCCGAACTCGGGTGCGCACCCGCGAACCGTACCCGAGTCCGTTTAAAAAGGGTGGTCTGGGGTACGGTTCAAGTGAACTCTGGTACGGTTCACTGCTGATGTGAATGCAATCGTACCAAATCACGGAAATGAACCGCTATTAATGACGTATTATTTGATAAAAATGTGTGTTTGTGTGTGTTTCACTCACTTTTTTGACGAGCGTGACTAACGCGTTGCAAGCAAAGAACTGTATATCTGAAGGCGAACAGAAATTAGAGTTCTTTATGTAAGTGCTGTTATGTACTGAAGCTTTGAAAACAAAACCAACGGTTCAAAAGCATAAATATAAAATTGAAGAGAGCAATGCTACACATTTTGCCGTCTTCTCCTGCGCCATCATTACTAAGCAACGGGGTAAACAGCTGCTGGCTTAATGACGCAAACGAACCGCGGTTCGGACCCAAATAATATAATGTGAACACAGTCCAGCGGGGGCAGGGGGAGGGGGGAGCAATCGAACTCGGGTTCAGACCAAGCAATCGAATCAAGTGTGAAAGCGCCCTTAATGGGAAAATCTATTTGTGGCGGTCAATGTTGATATTGCAGCGGGCCATCACAAATAAATTAATGTGTGTAAAGCACTAGCGTGAAAACAGCATATACTTATTTAATGAAAATATACACACTGTCAAATCTCTATCAAGGAAAAGAAAGTGAGAAAGCACAGCTGTTACCACTGTATCAATACTGAGTGTATTGAAACTGCTTTAATTATTTCAGTATTGATATTTATAAAAAAAAATGTTTTTAAACATTGGCAGCCCAAAATCTCTTCTGGCTCTGGACAATTGCAGGGTTAAAGCAAAAATAAATCCTGAGCCTGAACTTTTTTCCGGGTGCGGGGCGGGGCAGCACATGCAAAGCATGCAATGACTGTGGCAACTTTAACATTTGAAAGGATACTATGGCAAAGTTATTGCTTTCTTTATTCAAATTGATTTTGATTTTTTTTTCATGAATATGTGGTTGACCTGAAGAATGAAAGCTGTATCATACACTTGTAAAACGATGAGCTATATCATGCTCATAGACACTAGGGGTGTAACAACACACTTAGCTCACGAGACGAGACAAAATACAGATACTAGGTTCACTAGAACGTGACAATATTTTAATACTATTTTTAAGGAATTTTCAATGACAAAATATTAGTCTTTTAATTACAATAAGTAAAACAATGCAGTTGTATTTAGAAATATTTTAACTAATCTAGGGCCGTAACTAATGATAATTTTGGTAATCAAGTAATGTACTGATTATTTTGACAAGTGAGTAATCTGATATTTTTTTGTAACAAACAGACCTAAGTGAAAACCAGGCTTTAGTATGATTATTTATATATATATATATATACTAACGATGAGGCAATAATAATTGGCGCAAATAAAATATCAAAACTAAGAAATTACATGATTGTATTGAACAACACTGTTAAAATACATAATGTAATATGCCCTTACAATATATGAACATAATCAACTTAAGTACATTATGTATTATAACAAATACCTGCAGAGGGCGCCAACGGCTTGGTGACGTTTCACTTTACAGCGTGATTAAACGATGTTTAAATCCATTTAATTTTAATATTTGGCCACATGCAGAAACTTTTATTTTGAAATTGTGATGTATAATAAACCGCATATTTAGACATAGGTTGATGTATTCTCCTGTGTTGGCAAAGGTTTATAAATGATTTACGTTACAAATCTTGAGATAATGCACACCGTTTTTCCAGATGAACGTTAAGCAATTCAAATTCACGGCATATGCAGAGGAAGAGTTTAGCCCCTTTCACACATACAGTCTTTACTGGTAAGTTACCATTAATAGATCATGTGTGAACAGGACCTTTTCAAAAATCCTGGTAAATTAGTTCTGGCAATCATATCGTTTTATGGAGATGACATGATTACTCTGAGCTGTTTACAAAGCTCCACTGCTTTTTAATTAATTATTCTATGTAAATATGCGCTAGATGGCCATCTTTGACCATTGCGCCTCGCAGCTTTTTGTCACGCTTCTCCATTCATCAGGGCTGCGACTCTGCAATTGGATACTATTATGCGCGTCTCGTGTTTACAAGAGCAAAACATTCTGATTGGCTAGTAATGTTAGTTTTGTTGAGAGTGAAAGCTGTGCTCCTCTCATACCATTGGTAGGCGAACTCATGGACTCGAAAGTGAGATCAATCATCAAGATTTTTTTTTAAATGTAGGACTATTTTTTTCCGCAGCCAAATGCTGCACGCCGGAGATCCGGCACGGTGCCGAAGAACTTTAAGCCCTGCAATTGGCACAAATCACCTAGACTGATGTGGGGAAAAAACTCCATTTGCTGAAAAGCGAGTAATTTACATCCTTGTCTTTTGAACAAAAGATTGACACTGACCTGGGTCCCTCCGTGAGGAGCATATCTCAGGGTATCAGCTATACAGTTTTCAATTGTCTTCTGCATAGTTGTGGGATGGATCTTGTGGCAGGCCTCTAAATATATAGAAAGGAAAAGATGGGGGAAAAAAACAAGAATGAACACTATTCAAGCCTAATCAATAAGTGACAAAATATTTGTAGCCTTGAAGTTCGAATATTCCTAGATCAACCATTTTATTTCGTAATGTCCAATAATAAGCAACAAATTTGTTGAAATTTAAATAAAAAATATTCAAAGTAAAATACAAAAGAATAACATCACACCTCCTCTGGACAGGACACATTCTAATGTACTGAAAAACAAATACAACAATTCAAATCTGTATTACACATTATTTTGATGCTTGAAAAAGCTAATTTCCTCTTTGACCCAGGTGACAAACAACCAGCCTCAAAAGATAAATCAATTGAAAAAAGTTTTAAGAAAACTTCATTACACTCTGCAGTAACAAATGTGTTGCATGTTTTCCAGCATAAATATATGAACAACATGAATAGCACTTCTTAGTGCTCCATATTCTCTGTAAAACTGAAGTTAGAATTAAAATAAAAATTGTATTTACTGAACTATTATTGAGTTACTGTGAATTATATGAATTATATTATATTCATGTTACACAGAACAAGTGGCAAAACTATTAGTTTGCATTTACACTCC
>NW_015645066.1:133214-151242 GCF_001515625.1 Sinocyclocheilus rhinocerous
ACAAAAAGTAAAACAATGCAGTTGTATTTAGAAATATTTTAACTAATCTAGGGCTGTAACTAATGATTATTTTGGTAATCAAGTAATCTACTGATTATTTTGACAACTGAGTAATCTGATATTTTTTAGTAACAAACAGACCTAAGTGAAAACCAGGCTTTAGTATGACTATTTATATATAAACTAACGATGAGGCAATAATAATTGGCGCAAATAAAATATCAAAACCAAGAAATTACATGATTGTATTGAAAAACACTGTTAAAATACATAATGTAATATGCCTATACATAATATGAACATAACCTTAACTTAAGTACATTATGTATTAAAACAAATGTTTAAATCCATTTAATTTTAATATTTGGCCACATGCAGAAACTTTTATTTTGAAATCGTGATGTATAATAAATGGCATATTTAGACATAGGTTGATGTATTCTCCTGTGTTGGCAAAGGTTTATAAATGATTTATGTTACAAATCTAGTGAGATAATGCACACTGTTTTTCCAGATGAATGTTAAGCAATTCAAATTCACAGCATATGCAGAGGAAGAGTTTAGCCCCTTTCACACATACAGTCTTTACTGGTACTTTACCGGTAATTTACCATTAAGAGATGTTATGTTATGTGTCTGTATTACACATTATTTTGATGCTTGAAAAAGCAAATTTCCTCTTTGACCCAGGTGACAAACAACCAGCCTCAAAAGATAAATCAATTGAAAAAAGTTTTAAGAAAACTTCATTACACTCTGCAGTAACAAATGTGTTGCATGTTTTCCAGCATAAATATATGAACAACATGAATAGCACTTCTTAGTGCTCCATATTCTCTGTAAAGCTGAAGTGAGAATTAAAATACAATTTTTATTTACTGAACTATTATTGAGTTACTGTGAATTATATGAATTATATTATATTCATGTTACACAGAACAAGTGGCAAAACTATTAGTTTGCATTTACACTCCCAAGATTTATGCAAATCTAAATTGACATACTGTAATCCATTGCTATGGTTATCACTCAATCATCACAGTTTCGGATTCAATCCTGTATTTAAAGTTGTTAATACAGAAACTTTGCAATGTGCAGTTTGTATACAAAATGCAAGCAAAGAAGGCTCCCAGTACAATAACTGAAGGTGCAATGAATCAACACTGCACAATGAATCTCTTATTTTACACTGTGATTTTTTTTAATGAAACGAACATGCTTACCTCTGAGTTTGCACTAAACAAAAAGGTGTTTTCAGTGGTGATTTGAAACTTTTGAACAACTTAAACACCTTTGATTGGCTAATACACATAGCCAATACACAATAAATGTTATTGTTTTTGTTCAAATTAACATTAATAGGCATGGAGGACACACAAACACACTAAGCCCTCTCTTATATCAGTAGGACTGAAATGGTGAAAAGGTCTTGGGTCACAAAAAAAAAAAAAAAAAATTGCTTCCAGAATTTTTTCTCTACCGGTGCTAAGGGGGGGCTAGACCAATATGTGGGGGTGCTAAGAAAATAAATGATATTGATGACGTCAGAGTTACTTCATAAAGAAATAGCCGTCCTGGGTAAATGCTGTCTTCTCTCCATGGTTTCCCGGACGTTGAAAGTGGCGGCATGCGAAGCAGAAAGCACAGTCCTTTAAAATAGAATATTCCAGCCAGTTGTAATCCTCACACCATCTACGATTAAAGTAGCGACCCTGCAGTCCAACTTTTGTGGTTCAAAATTCTGATGGGGCTATAGCCACCCCTAGCCCCGGTGTAGCGCTGTCACCGTTTACAGCCCACAAATGTTGTATTTACCCTGTAACTACATGGAACAAGGGAGGAACAAGCACCACTTTAATTTACAGCCTGCAAATGTTGTATTTACCCTGTAACTACATGGAACAAGGGAGGAACAAGCACCACTTTAATTTACAGCCTGCAAATGTTGTATTTACCCTGTAACTACATGGAACAAGGGAGAAACAAGTTGGACTTAAACACAGAACAAGTGTATATTGGCACAGTAATTACAGCGAAAAATATTGCACTAGATTTAATTTAATTGTTCGATGGCCAAATTGGGGGGCTAAACCGGGGCTATTCAAAATTCTGACGGGGCTATAGCCCCCCCTAGCCCCGGTGTAGCGCCGTCACTGATCCACATCCATCCATCATAAATGTGTACTCCACACAGCTCCGGGGGGTTAATAAAGGCCTTCTAAAGTGAAGCGATGCGTTTGTGTAAAAAAAAAAAAATCCATATTTAACAAGTTATGAAGTAAAATATCTAGCTTTCGCCAGACTGCCTTCCGTATTCAACGTACGAAGAAAGTGTAAAACTCTTGCAGTTCAAAAAGCTTACGCTACGTCCTACGCCTTCCCCATTCAACTTACGGAAAAAGTGTAACTGACACGACGCCATTTTACACTTTCTTCGTAACTTTAATATGGAAGGCGGTCTGGTGGAAGCTAGATATTTTACTTCATAACTTTTTTTTTTTTTTACACAACCGCATCGCTTCACTTCAGAAGGCCTTTATTAACCCCCCGGAGCTGTGTGGAGTACACGTTTATGATGGATGGAAGCACTTTCTTTAGCTCATACTCGTTGGTCCCGAGCTTGGATGTGTCAGGATATTTATTAATATTTCTTGATATTATATTACTTGATAACGACTCTGATCAAGGTTTCGAGTGTCAATACAGTATATCTGCCCTTTCCAATAAACCCAAAAGCACACAGTAATATCTGACAACTTAGTCTGGACATTTTAATAAAATCTGAAAATTTGTTTGAAGAAACCGATTTATCCAAAGATCATATCAAGATCTGGCATCTGTCAAATCACCTCAGATGTATTTAAGTACATCAATGTTAAATCCACACAAACCTTTGAATGTCACTTGTTCTCATAATGTTGTCAGAAAACAGTATTTTAACATCATTCTTCAAATGTCGTTTAAATGTTTTATCACTTTTTGGCTTAAACAATGGTTTAGACGCTACACAACAAAGGCCGTTTCTCAATTCCAAGAATGCAAAGAACATTCTTTTGGAGACCGATCTTGCCAGGCTACCTTGAAAGAATAAACTCGGAAGGACACGATTTACGAGAATTGAGATGTACTTGTACCACGGTTATCCTGTTGCAGTTTGAGCACATCTGAAGTAGTGAGACAGCGCCAACTAATGCACAATAAATAAAACATAACATCATAAACATTATAACCTATTAAAAGGTTTATGTACATTATTTAGATATTGTTTTATATGCTTTTATTTTACCACATATTTATGTATAAATCAGTATATTTAATGTTGTCATGCCTTGTCACTCTAAAGATTTTGTTAAATATGCCAGAAAAGTACTACCGGCTTTATGTTTATCACTTTATTAAAAGTATGCCAAACAAAAGGAAAATGTTTACTTTCATGAGCAGTCACACATTTACGAGCGTGGAGTGGTAATCTCTTGAGTGAAAACAAGCTTACAGACTGTACACTGACCGCCCGCAATGACTTCTGGGATTTAATGGTTCAATTGGCTCAAGTCTGCATCCGATGCACACTTGATATCAAGAACACATCCGGGTACTTTCATGCATCCACGGTACTTGCATTCATGAGGATTGGAACTGAACTTTGATGGTAGATGATGCAGAGTATGAGAACACAAGATCGCATAAGGACGTATAATGCGCATAACGCATACTGAGAAAGTTCCTGTGTGTAACAGCACTCACTAAGAGCATTACAAATGACACCTGGAGATAATGAGTAAAATTACTAGAGATGCACCGATTGCAATTTTCTTGGTCAGGTTAAGTAAGTTTTTATTCAGGTAAGATATACTACAGAAATTAAAGTAATCAAATGTAAAATAACACATTGTGTTATTTTACATTTGATTACTTTAATTTCTGTAGTCTTCATTGTAAAAAATTAAATACAGATTAATGCTTTCCATTAAAGTTATAAAACATGTTCAGTCAAGAGCAGAAAGTGATTTTCTTTGTCTTTTGTTCTTTGATTAACATGACAGACAGCAGCAGGAATATTGGACTGCGGTCCATTTAAGGGTTTATCCACGGACCCAATATACTGTTACACAACATGCGTTCTCTTTCTCAACTATTTAACGTTCCAAAACTGACTGTGTTTAACTGGATACTCGCCAAGACGGGTGTGATATGGTTCAATAGGGTGGAAGGAAGAAGACAGGGTCGGCTTGCTGGGACGCGAGCTTTATTTAGAGTTCTCGGTGCACACAACAGAAAACGACGCTCACTCAGCGCTTCCAAACTCGCAGTCAATAACTCATAACACAAATTGACATATGCTTCCGTGCTTCTATGACCCGTCTCCCCGGGTGGCTCGCATTCCCAGTTAGTCTCTCGTATTGCATATAAAATGAACATGTATTGCACATGCATTACTCAAAATATGTCCCAGCACTTATAGAGAGGAGTTGTACAGCCTAATGGCCACAGGGATAAACAGAAAACTTCTGAAGATGGCAGAATTCGGAGTTATAACTAAAATCAGATGTATACAGGGTGAAGAGGAAGGGATTAACCATGCGGCTCTTATCCAATGCCTCCGGTTGAATCAGGCTTTGATGCATTGAGGTTTGGTTGCATCCCGAATCCACCAAAGCCTGATATGTACCCCCCCTAATACTCACAGGTATCTGGTACAGGCCAGCTTGATCGGGGGCAGCCTGCGGGGCTTCCGGGACCCGGATCAGCGTCCTCACCTCCATCCCTGGACACCGATCAATAAAATGACCCGGGTCCCCGCAACGCCAGCAGGCCGGCCCAGGCCTCCCCGCCGCCCTAGTGGCAGGAAGTGGGTCAAGGAATTGGTGTGGAGAGAGCGGCGGAACGGGAGCTGCGGCCGGGCTGCCGCCGGCCGGACCTGACCCCCTGGGCAGTGCCCTCGGGGTGGCTGGGGGTTCCGTCCCTGGACCACCCCTCCAGCGGGGTGGGGCTCGTGGGGGGAGATTCCCTCGGGACCTGGGGAAAGGGACAGGTTTGGAGGGAGAGGACACAGAGGAAGGGAGAGAGAGAGAGACAGATGGCAGGGGTTCGCCGACCCCGGGGCACGCCACCATCTGGTCCTCCGCCAGTTGGATGGCCTGGTTCAGCGACGTCGGGCGGTGGCACTGGACCCACTGGGCAGTCTTCCTCGGCAGCCGAGCCACGAACTGCTCCAGTACCACTTTATCAATGACTTCCTCAATGTCGCTTTTCTCGGCCATCAGCCATCTGCGACAGGCGTCCTGGAGCTGTTGTGCCATCCCGAAGGGTCTCTTCTCCAGACAGCAGGGGGATGAGCCGCACTGGCCAGTCCTCTTGGGGCCACCCACATGCCTCAGCCGACCTCTCAAACAGGTCTATGAACACCTCCGGGTCATCCTGGGGACCCATCTTATTGAGAGGCACGTGAGTGGGCGGTGCTGGGGCAGATGGAGTTCCCGTAGCCCGAACCTCCCGGTCAATCCAGCTCCGGAACAGCTCGCGGTCTTCCTGCTGGGCTTGGATGAGAGCTCGGAACCGCCGCTCCTGATCGTCCCTCAGGCCCAGCAGTGCCTGATGGTGCTCCTGGTGAAGACCCGCGAGCGATTGGATGACCTCCGCAAATGGCGATCCTGGCGGGGACTGCATGACGGCGACGGCGTTCTTCTTCCTTCCCGGGTTTCGGCACCAGTGTGATATGGTTCAATAGGGTGGAAGGAAGAAGACAGGGTCGGCTTGCTGGGACGCGAGCTTTATTTAGAGTTCTCGGTGCACACAACAGAAAACGGCGCTCACTCAGCGCTTCTAAACTCGCAGTCAATAACTCATAACACAAATTGACATATGCTTCCGTGCTCCTATGACCCGTCTCCCCGGGTGGCTCGCATTCCCAGTTAGTCTCTCTCCCATCCATGTTCCAGGTGGCCCCTTTTATCCGGTCTCTCCACACCAATTACTGAAACGAGACACAGGTGTTTATCATTTGCGCTTGACCTACTTACACACCGCTCGTCTCCTGCCTCTCTCTCCCGATGCAGATCTCACTGAACCACGCCCCCCTCGCCACAACGGGCATTTTGACAATTTTGTATGTATTTGAACGTTTCAGCGCAGTTAAGCCACTCATTTTGGTATTTGTGGCTCACAAGCTGTTTGAGACTGAGCGCGGCTTGTGCGCTCCACTAATATAGATCAGTGGTGGTGCGCGAGCTTTTGGTGTAAGCGCGAAACCTGCGGGAATGACTATAATAATGCACAATACAAGCACTATTTAATGCTGACGTTATTGCCTGTGACGCTGGTAACAAAATGGATCGGCTTGGAATCGGAAAGAAGTGAGACTGACCGGCCGTTCACCGATCCGATCATGAGGAAAATCGGCAGATTCAGATCCCTGGCCGATCGATCGGTGCATCTCTAAAAATTACTAAAGAAAAGAGAAGCAAACATTTGAATTCACCATTGTGGTGATCAGTGTTTCTTGTAGTTGGGCTCTTGACTCATTAATGTTTGGTAGCTTTTCTCTGACTGCTGTATTAGTGCATTCAGAAAACACTTTTACTGTGTCAGAAAATTTTGAGACAGATTGACATACGACAATGTTAACTGTTAATTAATGGTGACAATGGTGCTGAGTTTGTTTATTACTTTCTGTTCAGTAATGTTTAAATTCCATAAGTAAATTAGCAACAGAACTACAAAAAATAGTTGTTATTAAAGCAGACATGTTGATCTGCTTTATTAAAGCAGAAATGTTGCCTGAAAACATCTGCAATTGCTAAAAAATAAATTAATTAACAAAAGCCAAGAACCAAGAGCACAACTAAAGCAAACACTGACCACCATGAAGGGTGACCTCAAATTGAACATTTTCAACCAAAATCTTCAACATCTAAACCCCTGTTCATTTTCATGAGAACTTCTATACATGAATGACAGAAATAAAGTCAAGCTGATTAGTAATTGTTTGTGGAGTTGTTTAATCGTCTGCTGAAATCTTGAGAGATTTCATGTCTTTCATCTTCAGTCAATTTTATCTAAGGCTGTGGCTGGAAGTCAGTTGTAGTTGCTGTTCTTTTTGTCTTTTCTTCACTGATTTAGCTTGTTAACAGCAGGTGTTCAAATGTTTTGAAGAAAATGTCAGGAACTTCATACCAACCTTTCAAAAATGTTCCTCTAACATAAAGTAAACTGGAAATTGTAACATTTCCATAACAGAAACAGAATGTTTGGAAAACATTCTTAGAAAAACAAAAAGTTAGCTGGGAATACACAGCAATGACCTATTTTCACATACCACTTTCCTTCTGTGAGAGGTCTCTTTCAGCTTGTCCGAAGCTTCTTCCAGTTGTTGTGGCGTCTGTAGTGGCCTGGTTAGCGGTTCCAATTCAGGATCATCAGAACTGATGTTTTGAGTTAAAATTGATTGAATGGTCATGAGAGCGAGTTCCATCTTGTCTAGCCTCATGAAGATGTCCCTCACATATGGTGGTGTGCAAGAATCATCTGAAATACAAAAATACATCTAATTGTCCTATGGTCCTTTTTGACCACAAGAGATTACAACCAGGTGCAGGTAGTGGTGTGTGATGTCACAATTTTATAAAGTGGAAAATTAAAATGTCTGAATACAAAAGCTGCTTTTAAAGAAATATTGTAGTATTGCGCTAGTGCACATTCTAACACACTGTACATTATAATATACTCTTCAACATGACAATTCATATTTAGTAGTGCTCAGGTGACATTACAGTTTATTTTTGCCAGCATTTTAAAGCTTTGCTAATAAAACATTTTATTCACACAATGTTCTGACACGGGCTTTATGAGTGTGTATAGCCTGTCAAACAGGGCATGTGTACGAATAGTTCTGTTTATTTGCATCTAATTGCAGTAAAACTGTCAACTTTTCTTTGAAAATTCTTGCATGGCAATGATCAAGAATCCAACTTACTTTGAGAACTTGGAGTTGTATTCGGAATCAGAGTACTAGTGATGGAGGAACCTAATTTGCAAAATAACACGTTAAAACTGTGTACAATTAGATTGTCACCATAAGCAAGTTGTCTAGTGATGACAGACATACCTTTGCCACTGCTCTGTGACATAGTCCTGGTTGGGGTTACATCCAAATTTGTGGCCAAATCTTCAAAAAAAAAAAGAAATAATAACAAAAAAATTACAAAAAAAAGGATACAAATGTAATCAGAGTTATAAGAGTTCTGTACTTCAAGGATAATAGATGGCATTCTCTACAACACTGGTTCCAAAACCTTTTCATGCTCAGACCCACATGTAATCTCAAAATATTTTGTGTGGTTAGCATCAAAAATAGGGATGTTCATTTCGGTTATTACCATTAACCAACAACCGAAATGCGTTAACAGATCATTAACCATTAACCGACAATATTATGATAAATTAGAATTTAATTAAGTTGGATTGGACAAGTGTCTGTGAGCCATTAAAAATAAATTATTTTTCCAGGGCTTTGGTTTTACATGTGCAAAAAGCAGCATAAACAGAACACGAGGATTCATCGCCACATCACACACCTGCAGCGCTTCACTGAAAAAAATAAAATAAAATCATAGGCTGTAAATAAAAGGAATAAACAAAATATATTTTACTTAAATAACAGATTAACAAAATGAAAGAAAGCACTGTGCAACTAGTATATACTGAGTGACATGCAGCAGTCCACAAAGAAGTTCACGGAAAGGAAACTGAGACAACTGAAACCGGATCCTGTTTGCTTTCTTTATTTTTTTGAGTGAATGTACACAAATAAATAGGGGTGTAACAATAGATCGATACATCGATCTAGTGTATAAGGATACGATGTATCGATGCAACGCGTAAAAAATCAATCCCTGTGGGCTATTTATATTATCACGTTTTTTTTTTATTAGTTATCTTTCAGAACTTGTGAAAGATGCTCGGGACAGTAGATGGAACTGTCACTGTCACAGCCAGTGCTAAATCTTCATGAAAGTTTATAATTTGCTCGTGTTTAAAGCCTTGCAAAAAGCAGCACGCACACATCTCAAACAGTGTCTGTGGTTCCCAACCACGTTCCTGAAGGCCCCCAAAACTGCACATTTTGCATGTCTCCTTTATCTGACACACCCATTTCTGGTCTTGGAGTCTCCGCTAATGAGCTGATGATCTGAATCAGGTGTGCTTGATTAAGGAGACATGCAAAATGTGCAGTATTGGGGTGCCTCCAGGAATGTGGTTGGGAACCACTGTTTAGATCACAACACTGGAGAATAGAGCGCTATGAATCGTTCTTCACACACACAGTAACTGAAATTTAAAACTGTTAAAAGAAAATGCTCAATAAACTGCTGCATAACAGCACTGCGCGCTGTGACTGTGTTGCTTAAGTGATGCGCATAAGTGCTTTGTGCCGCTCTGTATAGGAGCCTTTATAATACTTTTGCACAATGAAATAATATTAATAGCCTGTCTTGTTCTGGCCTACCTATAATATGTTGTTGCTTCATTAAAAAGCTGCGCTATACATTTAAAAGAAATGTATTTTAATTGGATAGAATATAGGCCTATATACAATATATACAACATTTCCTTGTTTATCAGTTTTTTGACATTACATATTTTAGCACAGAAGCCTAAAATACTTTCTTGACTGTTGCTCACGTGAGTCAACATGTGTCAACAGAACCAGGAAATATGCAGCGCTAAATATATAGCGTTATGTCAAAATATTTATTTATTTAATTTTAAATTAAACAAATGTAATCCTGATAGTATTCCCACTTTTTACAAAATGTAACTGTAATCTGAATACTTAGTTTTTTGATGTAACTGTAACGGATTACGTAACGCCGTTACAAGTATTCCGTTACTCCCCAACCCTGTGTATATATATATATGTGTGTGTGTGTGTGTGTGTCTATGTAGGCCTATGTATATGTAAATATGTATGTATGTAGCCTATATGTGTGTTCAGTGTTGGGAAGGTTACTTTGGAAATGTAATAGGTTACAGATTACAAGTTACCCTATTTAAAATGATTTTACTTTGAGATTGATCTGAAGTTCAATGCCGATTTAAAATCATAAGAAGTAGTTTACTGATACTGTTTTTGAAACCAAATCTTTGCATAACTACAGGAGACACTGCATCTAACAATGGTTTGGGAAAAAATAATAATAAATAAAAGCATATACATCAACTCAAATACGGTTATCTAATAAGCATGTGTCCTATTCTGTGTACTAAACTCCTGAAACATTGGTGTCTCTTTGTATATGATATGACATTTTCATAAGTAACTGTAATTTAATTACACATTTTTTCTTAGTAACTGTAACTGATTACAGTTACATTTATTTTGTAATTAAATTACGTAACGCCGTTACATGTAACTAGTTACTCCCCAACACTGTGTGTGTTTGTGTAAACGTGTGTGTGAGTGTGTCTGTTTGTTCTGTTTATTGAATGCAATTTCAATTGTTCATATAATTATTTACAGGTGAAAGAATATGACATCTGAATGTATTTTGCTTGAAAATGCACTACTTTGTTTTTTGTCCAAAATGTTGTTTTCTGATGAAACCTATCTGCATTCAAGTGCTGATAAAACATGAACACATGAAGATAGAATAAAATTGTTTGTTTGTTTTTTGTTTAAAAGCAGAGGCTCGGTTCTTTATTTTGATATATAATGTGCTCATATATTCATAGCAGAAAATATTCTGAGGGCCATCAAATTTAGGTGAAAATCATAAAAAATGCTGGCGGTGGATGGTAACTTTTTTTTTTTTTAAACGCTGGCGGGGAAATAGTTAAATAGTCCGTACAGTATGTGCCTGTGGTTGTATGCCAAGCACATTTTTGCACACATTAAGGATGATGTTCGATATTGGAACACAATTGAAGTACAAAGCCTGGTTTGCATATTAAATAATAGTTAACCCGCAAATACATGCAGAATATGTATACATTAGGATTTGTGCCAAATGAGAGAGGAAGGCTACGTTGAGCCCACACGAGTTCTGTTGGAGTTTATCTTTAAATAAATAGTTTGGGCTTACAATGGTTTATAGCAGAGGTCTCCAAACTCGGTCCTGCTCTGCAGAGTTTGGGGCTGTTTACACGACACCGTTTTCAACTAAAGATGGAAAACCTTTTATACGTTTTGGCCATTCATTTACACGACAACGGCGTTTTGGTGGCCTGAAAACGCTAACTTTTGAAAACGGGTTTCAAAGTGCAAGTTTTTGAAAACGGTCTCCGTGTAAACAAAAAAAATGCAAATCTGTGAATACGGTGACGTCATGAACATGCACATTACATGTTCAGTCTATAGTCTTTCATCGTCATCTAATGGCCTGCCAGCAGAATACAGCGTTTTTAGTCATTTTCACGGATTCGTATGAATGGGGATAATTTTGACAATGGTGTCATCTGTACTCAAAGAAAAACCTGAACCAGCTAAGTCTAACTTGGCATACTAAACCCTCTACATTGCGAGTAAATCACTCGCATATGCGACTAAATCTTCACTCTGGGCGACTAAATGATGTCTAATATTAGCCAATAGCTAATAAATTCTCAGATTTTACTCGCCAGTGTGTGAGTTGGAGGCTGATTAGCACAGATATATTTTCACTCGCCGAACACTCTCTGACTGAGCGCTTCAGAGTTTCACTCTCCGTCAAGCGATCTGTGATATTTTTCAGTTCATCTGAATGGATGCGCAGCGTACCTGTGTTTGACGTACCGTAAACTCTACTGTAAAGGCGCACCACTCGCCGTCGCTTTGGTGAGAGCAGAGAGAGCGAGAGAGTCTTACTTACATGCAGAATTGACGTGCTACATGTAAATGATATTCTTTGATGTATTTTCCTGTCAAAATAACGGAGTTCCTATGATTTTTTTCAGCTTTTAAGAACTACCGCTTTCTCCGGTAGTGGGCGGAACTAATGCGCAAACGGCAATCTCATTGGCTGACGCTCACCTATTATCATCCCTGTTTTGATTTCAGCAAATCAGTTCGAGCGAACGCACACAACCTGATTAATATTCATGAACCCAGTAGCTCATTAATCCTTAGTGCGTTTTATATTGTTCTTATCCAGCAGCTCGTTAATCCTTAGTGCGTTTTATACTGTTCTTATTAGAGTAGAATTCGTATTATTATTATTATTATTATCATCTTATTATTATTTTATTGTTTTTTTTTTCTTTTCTTTTACAGAAACACTGAATGACCAACAAAGCACTACGACCAGTCCTAAATTCAGTTAAAATATCTATGCATTCATACATGTTTACCAAGTTAATTCTAATTACTAAAGTTCTATCATTAAATAATACTTGATTATTGTATATACTTTTAGGAACTAATCCTTTAAGAGTGTACTTTCAGATATTTAAAAAGCTGTGCCATTTTAAAAACATATACAGTATTATACAGTCATTCTATGGAAACGTCCATTTTTCTGTCCCTAGCCTTTACAGAAATATTAGACTTGAAAAACAATTTAGTGTTACAATTTTTTTCATATTTTAAAGTAAAACGGTATGTTATTTGAACAATTACACCTTCTTGAGCCATCTATGTGGCAATATTTGTGTTTAATTAATTATAAAGGATTCCAATCACCACAAAACTGCTTGTCCCCACAGCCATGTACAGAGGGAAAGTGCTTTATTTTGAGGTCAAAAACAGGTTTTTCTACCATTTAAAATACAATGATGTATTCATATCAAATATATGATGTAAATGAAATCAAAAAACAAAATGCCAAATAAATATTCTAAAATATATAATGAAAGTAGTGGTCCCCTGGAGTTGTGTCACTGGTGTTACCGTTTAACAAAACATCGGTAGCTGCTTCATATGTATCTTTAATGTATCGTATCGTTGACTATGCATCGAGATGCGTATCGTATCGGCCTCAGTCATGAGATGCACATCCCTACCGAAGAGGGTTGATACTAGAAACTTCAAAGCAGGTGTGTTGGAACTGGTTTGAGCTAAACTCTGCAGGACAGCGGCCCTCCAGTACCGAGTTTGGTGAAACCTGGTTTATAATATTTGTAAACATTTCACTTTAATTACCGGTATTACTTCTGTATGTGAGCTAATAATAAAATACAAATTAACATGACTTATCTGTTTTTTTTTCCCCCTTTCAAAAGTAAAAAAAATTAAATAAAATTTTTAAAAAAATAAAAAAAATAAAAATATATATATATATATTTGTAGCATATTTTTTGTTTAACCATGCAGCATGTAACCAATAGTATTAATCAGTCAAAATTCTTACTGTCGGTTAATGATTAAACAGTTAATTATAAGCAGAAAGTAATTAAATGGATAGGTCACCCCAAAGTGAAGATTGACATAATTTACTCTCCCTAATGTTGTTTCAAACCGATAAGAAATTAGTTCATATTTGAAACACAAATGAAGATATTTTAATGAAATCTGACAGACTTGTTCATCCGTTAAAAGTCTGTTCAGCCAAAATTCTGATGCATCAATATTTTCATAAACACATGGTAAAGTAAATACCTATGAATGGAGCAGTTTAATCCAAGTGTTGTGTGGACACACAATGAATTTTTATATTTACAAGTTTAACTTAGGCATTTATTCACATATTAAGCAGTGAACATAGATTGAGCTTGATCGTACTTGCTTGATAGAACTAACCTTGGCTGCGTTTCCCAAAAGCTTTGTAAGCCTAAGAAGTTCGTAAAAACGATCGTACGACTGATCTTAATATTACGGTCTGTTTCCCAAAAGCATCGTAACTTAAGTAGCACTTGAAAATCATCGTAGATCTACGAGTGCTCTGGAGTAATCGTAAAGCCCTAAGTTCATCGTAAGAAGACAGAGTTATGCGGTCACCTGCAGGACAATCGGCAGATTACACCTTTAACTTTATTCAAGTGCAATTTGATTATAATATAAGGTTTTGATTGTACTTTATAGTACACTATATTACTCGTTTTTTTTATTATTAATTTATAAATGAATTAAAAAGGGCAGAATTTTTTTTAATACACATCTAAATTAAATGACTGAACAAAAAATAATGAATAAAACAAGTAATGTAGGAAATATGCTTAAAAGACTGAGGAAAAAAAAATCTGTCAATGACTTGCTGACGTGCACGAAAACCAGCCATGTATTGGACCCGGAAATAACGTCTCTCTCTCTCTCTCTCTCTCTATATATATATATATATATATAGTATATTATATATTATTATGTAAAGTATAATATTATACACTATACCATATAATATAATATAGGCTAATATAATTGTTATTATATCCGTGTTGTCTTTAACGCAGCATTAGGTTAACATTTCAATAAACGAGCGTGTACTACAATTACGAGCCATTCTATAAGGTGACATTTCAGCACTTGACAAACGGATAGCGACTCCTAAGTAGCACTTAAAGCACGGCTACGTGCGATTGCATTAAGTGCATTTTTGGGAAACACATGTGAAACAATACCGAACAATCGTAAAATGACTCGTAGAAAACGCTCTTAAGCTCTAAGATCAATCGTTATCGAGAAACGCAGCCCTTGTTGGTTCTTGTGGAAACGGAAACATGCCAAGTTGAAGCAAGACTGCAACTTCCGTGACCAAATGTAAATGCTGTAAACGTTGTTCGCTGATCAATGTTATATGTACACGAAAGCCTAAATTAAATCTGTTCATCATATAGGCCTAAAGCCATTGTGTTTCTTCACAAAACTTGAATTAAATCACACTTTATTTTAAGGACATCTCTCAGATTTCATTACAAATATCTTCATTTGTGTACCACAGTACCACTGGTTGCTGAAAATGGCAAATATCAAGAATCCAACTTACTTTGAGTGCTTGTATTCGGAGCACTGATGATGGAGGGATGTACATTTGTGCAAAGTTAAAGAGTGTAGTTAGATTGTCACCATAAGCAAGTTGTCTAGTGATGACAGACATACCTTTGCCACTGCTTTGTGACATAGTCCTGGTTGGGGTTACATCCAAATTTGTAAGCAAACCTGCAAAAAAAACAAAAAAAAGGAAGAGGAAACGGTGTAATTTGTGTTATAAGGGCTCTGAACTACAAACCCCATTTCCAGGAAATTTCCAAAAAGGACACTTTGTAAAATGCGGTAAAATAAAGAATATGCAATTTGTGAATCAGATAAGCTGCTCTAGGTTTGAAAAATGTGGAAAGGTACAGTATCAGGAACTTAAAATCTAACAGGGCTGTTAATCCTAATTAGTAAAGCATTGATCCAAATATTGACTAGTCTCATGAATAAAACACTACTAGTCAGTGCAAAACACACTGCAAAAATAAACATGCAAACTGCAAGCTGAACAGAGGTGTCTGTCCTTATCAGTACATGGATCAGCTACCATCTTTTCTACATGTCTTACACTATACAACACAAGTCCAAATTACTTTGAATGATTTTCAGACCAAATTTGTGGGAAAGTACCTGCATGTACAGCCGGACAGGGGTGAAAACAATATTGTGCTAAAATGAGACTTACTTGGACTGTCCTGGTGGTGTCTGGCTGAAAAGAAATCCATTGATGGAGTGACTAAAAAACACAAGGTCATATCAAGTTGGAAAGTTAGTGCAGTTCACTGAAATCTATTTGCAAATTTCTGAGGAACACAAGAAACAAAGATTACACACAGACATCAGACACTTTGTGGTTACTCAATACCATTTACTTACAGGAAGGCATTGTTGGCATCTGTGGAGTCTGATCCATTGTGGCTGTTTTTTCCTTCATTCTCTTGGCTAAGGGCTCATCTATATCTGTATCTAATGGAGAAATATTTGCACATATCTGTCAAGTAAGCATGTACAGCGTACCATTAGATATTCTTTTGAAAATGGGGGAAAGCCACAAAAAACAAAGAGGTATCAAACAGTTTTTTACCTGAGTCGAGGAGTGACAATCTTCCTGCCTGTTTGTTCTTCCTGGTCACTCTCCAAATTAGAGGTTATTGTTGCTTGGTTGACCTTTTCTCTGGCCTTGTTGTAGGTGTCTACAAAACGTCGGTACAGATCAGAGCAGAGAGACAGACAATATTAAAATATGTGTGCAACAGTTGTGTATTTGCTAGTGTCTCATTTTCATATTTCTATGAAATACTTAAAGGGATAGTGTAACCAAAAATGCATCCATTTACTCAAGTTGTTCCGAACCTCTATGAAATTCTTTCTTCTGTTGAACACAAAAGAAGACATTTTGAGAAATGTGGGTAACTAAACAATTGTCCTCAGTATTGTGTATGTGTGTATATGGCCAAAAATTTGGATTTAAATGGGCAACCTACATGGTTGTTTAAGAAATGAAAAGCTACTTTTAGAAGAAAAAAAAAAAAACTCATACTGGATTGGAACAACTTCAGGGTTATTAAATGTCAGCATTTTTAACCTTGTGTGAACTATCCCTTTAACTCATGTGTGACAATAATGTAATCATTTGAAAGATCTTTTTAGAAGGTGTCTGTTTGCATAGTTATCAAGATAAAATAGTAAGGAAAATTAAAATACCTGTGTATGTTAAAACAGAGATTTTACATTTGACCCAACATGTTTTATCTGGTATCTCTCTCCTTTTGACTTTGGCCGTAACATTCTTCTGTGGCCAGTAGCAAAACACAGTCTACAGAAAATATAAAAACAATATGTTTATCTTTGTACAGTAAACAATAGCTCAGAGGTGTGATATACGAGAGTCCAAAGTGAGTTTCAAGTAGGGATGCACCGAAATGAAAATTCTTGGCCGAAGCCGAACAAAATGAAACACTGGGCCGAAGGCCGAATGCGGTTTTTCGCATTTTTGTCCCCATTTTGCCATTTTTTTCCACCACTGCATAAATTAAATAGCCAAAATGTGCTTTAAAAATATTTACTTAACACTGAACATTTTTTAACATTCTAGCAGACATTATATCAATAAAACACAATCTAACTTAAAATTAATAAGTTAGTAAAATATTTTTTGGTCATTTTTGAGACCCCCTTCTTTAATCAGGCATGTATTTTTTTTTTTTTACTGTACAAATAAATGCAGCCTTGCTGAGCAGAAGATGAGTTCTTGCTTTTTCTCAACTTTTATTTTGGCCTAAGACCTTAGTGCTTCTTTTTGTTTACAACAGTAGATTTATAAATATAAATCTACTGTTAATCTATTCATGTTACTGAGCAACTGACGAGTAACACTATTTCAGCGCAGATTTTCCTTGCGCTTTGGACTTTGAACCCTGGTGCCGCGAGCTCGTGCAGCGCTGTTTGAATACATGCAATTCGTGCGTGTATTAGAAAACACAACGTTCTGCAGTTTATTTAATTGTTTAAGGGCATTTCGAGATTTCAATCATCATACAGTAACCAGAAACAACCACCCTTTCCACTTCTCATCGGAGACATGAGATGCAGTACTAAACAGTCTCTCGCTGTCGGTGCTTGTAATGATTTTTCGTCTTTTTCTTTCTTTAAATGCTTCCACACTGCCGTCATGTTTGCTGCATTAGTGCGCGCCTCTATTTGATCGCGTCACGTCATTGTTCGGTACAATTTATTCGGTCTTTTCGCTTATTCGGCTGAACATGAAAGAGCTTTTGTTGCTATTTTCGGCCGAATAATTTCGGTTGCCAAACATTCGGTGCAGACAAGTCAACTACAAAATCAAAATGTCAAACGGCACATTTTGGGCAATCAGTAGGTGCTGCAGGATGTATTATCCAGTATAATGCAGTATAAAACCACAGATCACCATTATTTGCTAAATGTATAGTTATACTTGCCATTTCCCAGAACAGGGCTCTCAAAAATTGCCAGCCTGAAGTTTTTGGGGCAAACAGTCCAGTACTAAACTGCATCTGTGCCTTAAAGGGGACATATCATGAAAATCTGACTTATCTGACTTTTAAGTGCTAAATCAGGTCTCCGGTGCATCTACCAACCAAGGAAACGTGAAAAAGATTAACCCAG
>NW_015645066.1:158363-160426 GCF_001515625.1 Sinocyclocheilus rhinocerous
TTTTCGCTTATTCAGCCGAACACCGAAAGAGCTTTTTTTGCTATTTTCGGTCGAATAATTTCGGTTGCTGAACATTCGGTGCATCCCTAGTTTCAAGGCTTCAAGCACAAGTGACAAGTCAACTACAAAATCAAAATGTCAAACGGCACATTTTGGGCAATCGGTAGGTGCTGCAGGATGTATTATCCAGTATAATGCTGCTGCGAAAGAGGCTAACTTACCACAGATCACCATTATTTGCTAAATGTATAGTCATACTTGCCATTTCCCAGAACAGGGCTCTGTTTGGGGCAATTACATCTTACAGTCGAGTACTAAACTGCATCTGTGCCTTAAAGGGGACATATCATGAAAATCTGACTTTTTCCATGTTTAAGTGCTATAATCGGGTCCCCGGTGCATCTACCAACCCAGAAAATTTGAAAAAAGGACAACCTAGTAACTTTGTTTTGGTAAGCGTTTTTCTGCAAACATGTGGAAAAATCAGCCGATCAGATTGTGCTCTCCTACTGATGTAAGAAGAGGACCTTATTATAATATTACCGGCCCTTAATCTGCACGTTTCCACCCACGGCACCGCCTTTTAGTTTTCTCAAGCGACAACGATGTACCAGTTGTAACACCATGGCAAAAGTTCGAACAAAGCATGCTAACTGTTCTGTCTTTGGATGCACAGGCGAGCACAGAACACCCTCAGAGTCTTTTTCTCGCTTGTAAAGCTGTAGGTCATAGAAGATGTGTGATCACCTCTGTGGTGTAATTTTATTTAAGAATTGAATGTGTCCAAGAAAACAGGTCAATTCATATACCAGTATGTCATTTTACACTAGACTGCTTTGAACACATGA
Organism: Sinocyclocheilus rhinocerous; assembly: GCF_001515625.1. Taxonomy (NCBI): domain Eukaryota; kingdom Metazoa; phylum Chordata; class Actinopteri; order Cypriniformes; family Cyprinidae; genus Sinocyclocheilus; species Sinocyclocheilus rhinocerous. The sequence goes on from NW_015645066.1 coordinate 159,212, forward strand.
TTTGCACAGCTGATTCTCAAAGATGGATTGATACTAAGTGTTCATGATCCTATTTCGCATATATTTCGTGATGTTTTTAAATTGTCTTTCTGGATGACTTTTGTTAGCACATTGCTAATGAGAATCACTTTCTTAAAGACAGTACAAGCTTACATGATTATATATTGCATACATAAGTTAGGAAATACCTTTTCAGTTGTCTCTAGCCAGTTAGCTGGAATTCAGGAATCTGACAACAGCAAACTTTTTGACAGTGCTCTGAAAAAAAAAAAGAAAGGTTGTCACACTGTGATCTTTCAAACAAATCCCTGATTTAAATTCATATACAGTTACAAGTACATACCACTTGGATGTATGGAATCTGAAAGTGTTGTATTTCCACAAAATGGAAAACAGAAGCAGAAAGTATTTTTGAAGAAATAAGATATTACATGGAAATCTTGAGTGGCTTACAAAACAAAAAAACTGGCAACTGGCAGTTGTAAGCCAAACAGCAAAATGTGTCATCTGTGTCCAATATTAATTAGAGAACTATTGCTCAAAAAAAAAAAAATTTTTTTAAATAAGGAGACATAATACAAACAACTATGTAACTAGGTATGAAGTCTGTGAACTCCTTAAAATGAATGAAGCAATGTAACTACAATTCTCAAACCACTGTCTGCTTTGGTCATAAATGCCTGCCTGCTCAAATGCCTCTCAGATAATGTTTTCATCCGAGTGTGACTGTCTCTGGCTGTGTAGACGCCAATCAACCTTGAGTCACAGGGTTGCATGAAGAATGGCTGAAGTCGATCATAGACACGACAGAGCAAGATCTTCTCCCCATGCTCTGTCTCACCAGACACTGCAACAACTTCACAGCACTCTAGATCAGGGGTTTTCAACCTGGGGGGCGCCAGCACCTGTCAAGGGGGGCACTAGCATCAGTTAATTCAGAGACGTTCCCTTGAGGATTTATGAATATGAGTTAACAAATCTTTAGCCATCCACTAGGGGGCAATCTGACTCCCACTGCTAGTCGACAGTTAGAGCAGAGTTGGCTCGAGTATCAGTCACGCTCAGTGTTGCCAAGTCCGTGGTTTTCCCGTGGAATTGGACTACTTTAACACTTGCCGCGTTTTGTAGTTCCACTGTCTTTTTTGGTTCGCGATGTATCTTTCTCAGTTTGTCAAGTCAAATCAAGTCACCTTTATTTATATAGCGCTTTTAACA
>NW_015645067.1:0-731 GCF_001515625.1 Sinocyclocheilus rhinocerous
GTTGTTGTGACGCTGTAGTGGCGCTGTTGTGACACTGTTGTTGCGACGTTGTAGTGATGCTGTAGTGGCCTAGTTGTGATGCTGTAGTGTCATTGTTGTGACGTTGTATTGACGCTGTATTGACAGTGTGACTTTGTAGTGGCATTGTTGTTATGTAGTGGCGTTGTTGTGACGCTTTAGTGACTGTGACTTTGTAGTGGCATTGTTGTGACTCTGTAGTGTACTTGTTGTGACGCTGTAGTGATGTTGTTGTTATGCTGAAGTGACATTGTGACTTTGTAGTGACGCTGTTGTTGTTGTGACGTTGTAGTAATGCTTTAGTGGTGTTGTAGTGGCATTGCTGTGCCATATATATGCACACTCTGTAAACCCTAACGCTCAAAATAATAAATTGGTTTGAGTAGGGCAAACTTATATTAAACGAATTAGTTCAAACAATTAACTTTTATAATTATTTAGAACTTTCTTTTTCTTTCAAGTTCATGAAACACATTGCAAGTAACTGAATTGTTTTATTAATTTGAGAACAGGCATATGTTAAATGGTACATATTGCTTATTCAATCAGCAATTGCTATGCTAATCAAAGCATTGTGTTACCAATTAGCAAGTTAGCATTTACTGAATTAGTTAATAGCTAGTTAAGTTTTCACTATTAAAAATATTTAAATTGAGATTGCATGATCATTTAAGCACGTTTATGTATGGGTAAAATGAGATTAAATCTACAGA
>NW_015645067.1:8683-11518 GCF_001515625.1 Sinocyclocheilus rhinocerous
TAAAATCAGTTCATTGTTTTTTTTTGCACATCAGAGCTATTTAGCCTCCATTACTGTGCTGGTAAGAGATAAACAGGTCGGATCAGACTGATCGAGTGAATTCAACATCCATATTAATCTACGGATGGGCTATTCCTCCAGCAAACGTCCTTTCTTCCTCCTTTGTATCAGAGACGTTTCAGATGTGTGGAGGAGATTGTGCCCCCAGTTTGCTCTCATTAATACTGTATGTATCATCCTTGCTTGAGCGGGTCAGGAAATTACTTTTGGGATGAAAATAAAGTAATTACACTTTTTCTGCCCGTCATGGCAAACTGGCGAAGAATTGGAATGGCTCGGCAGCTCAGGATTGATGCATCACTGCATATATCTGCACTGCTTTGATGTCTCCTGCTCATGATTAATGCTAAATGGACAAAGTTTTTCTTCTGCATGGATTCAGTGGTGATCCAACAGTAAGTTTTGCACCAACCTGAGACTGAGTAGTGGCATTGTTGTGATGCTGTAGTGACGTTGTTGTGGCGCTGTTGTGACATTGTAGTGATGCTGTAGTGACGTGGTTGTGGCGATGTAGTGACACTGTAGTGATGTTGTAGTGGTGCTGTAGTGATGTTGTAGTGATGCTGTTGTGACGCTATAGTGGCGTTGTTGTGATACTGTAGTGACGTTGTTGTGGCTATGTAGTGATGCTGAAGTGGCGCTGTTGTGACGCTGTAGTGATGTTGTAGTGGTGTTGTTGTGATGCTGTAGTGACGTTGTAGTAGTGATGTAGTGGCCGCTGTAGTAAGGTTGTAGTGGTGCTGTTATGACTTTGTAGTGATGCTGTAGTGGCATTGTTGTGACACTGTAGTGCCGATGTAGTGACACTGCAGTGACGTTGTAGTGGCGTTGCTGTGATGCTGTAGTGGCGCTGTTGTGATGTAGTGACGCTGTAGTGATGCTGTTGTGACATTGTAGTGGCATTGTTGTGACGCTGTAGTGACGTTGTAGTGGCGTTGTTGTGACGCTGTAGTGGCGCTGTTGTGACGCTGTTGTGATGTTGTAGTGACGCTGTTGTGACATTGTAGTGACATTGTTGTGACGCTGTAGTGGCGCTGTTGTGATGTAGTGACACTGTAGTGATGCTGTTGTGACATTGTAGTGGCATTGTTGTGACGCTGTAGTGATGTTGTAGTGGCTTTGTTGTGCCGCTGTAGTGATGCTGTAGTTACATTGTAGTGGCATTGTTGTGACTTTGTAGTGACGCTGTAGTGGTGTTGTTGTGACACAGTAGTGATGTTGTTGTAGTGGCGTTGTTGTGATGTAGTGACACTGTAGTGCTGTTCTTGTGATGCTGTAGTGGCGTTGTTGTGACGCTGTAATGACGTTGTAGTGGTGTTGTAGTGACGCTGTAGTGACAGATATGACGCTGTAGTGGCATTGTTGTGACACAGTAGTGGCATTATTGTGACGCTGTAGTGACTGTGACATTGTAGTGGCGTTGTTGTGGCTTTGTTGTGGCGTTGTAGTGACACTGTAGTGACATTGCTGTGACGCTGTAGTGTCGTTGTTGTGACGCTGTAGTGGCGCTGTTGTGACACTGTTGTTGCGACGTTGTAGTGATGCTGTAGTGGCCTAGTTGTGATGCTGTAGTGTCATTGTTGTGACGTTGTATTGACGCTGTATTGACATTGTGACTTTGTAGTGGCATTGTTGTTATGTAGTGGCATTGTAGTGGCGTTGTTGTGACGCTTTAGTGACTGTGACTTTGTAGTGGCATTGTTGTGACTCTGTAGTGTACTTGTTGTGACGCTGTAGTGATGTTGTTGTTATGCTGAAGTGACATTGTGACTTTGTAGTGACGCTGTTGTTGTTGTGATGTTGTAGTGATGCTGTAGTGGTGTTGTAGTGGCATTGCTGTGCCATATATATGCACACTCTGTAAACCCTAACGCTCAAAATAATAAATTGGTTTGAGTAGGGCAAACTTATATTAAACGAATTAGTTCAAACAATTAACTTTTATAATTATTTAGAACTTTCTTTTTCTTTCAAGTTCATGAAACACATTTTAAGTAACTGAATTGTTTTATTAATTTGAGAACAGGCATATGTTAAATGGTACATATTGCTTATTCAATCAGCAATTGCTATGCTAATCAAAGCATTGTGTTACCAATTAGCAAGTTAGCATTTACTGAATTAGTTAAAGGGGTCATATGATGCGATTGTATTGACGCTGTATTGACAGTGTGACTTTGTAGTGGCATTGTTGTTATGTAGTGGCGTTGTTGTGACGCTTTAGTGACTGTGACTTTGTAGTGGCATTGTTGTGACTCTGTAGTGTACTTGTTGTGACGCTGTAGTGATGTTGTTGTTATGCTGAAGTGACATTGTGACTTTGTAGTGACGCTGTTGTTGTTGTGACGTTGTAGTAATGCTTTAGTGGTGTTGTAGTGGCATTGCTGTGCCATATATATGCACACTCTGTAAACCCTAACGCTCAAAATAATAAATTGGTTTGAGTAGGGCAAACTTATATTAAACGAATTAGTTCAAACAATTAACTTTTATAATTATTTAGAACTTTCTTTTTCTTTCAAGTTCATGAAACACATTTTAAGTAACTGAATTGTTTTATTAATTTGAGAACAGGCATATGTTAAATGGTACATATTGCTTATTCAATCAGCAATTGCTATGCTAATCAAAGCATTGTGTTACCAATTAGCAAGTTAGCATTTACTGAATTAGTTAATAGCTAGTTAAGTTTTCACTATTAAAAATATTTAAATTGAGATTGCATGATCATTTAAGCACGTTTATGTATGGGTAAAATGAGATTAAATCTACAGA
>NW_015645067.1:11786-13075 GCF_001515625.1 Sinocyclocheilus rhinocerous
GCTGATCTGTGCTGGTCGCTGAGGAAATACATCAACTTCGCGCTGTGGATCGCCGGATCGCCCGGGGTCGTCACATGTGGTTGCCGCAAGCCCTCCGGACGCTCCTTCGTCGAATCTGCCGCCTCTGCTCACTCAAGGCCGTGTGTGACGCTGTGTTTCGTTGTGAAAGCTAAACTACTTTGTTTGGTCTTCCAAAAATGGACACGACTAGAAATCAGTGGTTACGTTGTATTTACACAGTTCAACCCAAATATTCAGATGTGTGCAGCACATTTTATGGAGGACTGTTTCCTGATCCTGGTAGAGTAGATTACAATGCCGGCTGTTCTGACTCACAGACTGTAAGTACGTTTTTTATATATAAAGAATTTGCCACTGACGATTCAAAAGCGAGTTTTGAGCAGTGAAGAGTAGCGCTTGTTGTTTGCCATTTCTCCTATCACAAATGCAGACATGGTTTTATGTTTACGCGGTGCGATGCAACTCGATGCAACTCATGCAAACTCAAAAGCTACCTTACAGACTCCTGACATCTCTTTCTCTTGGGTCAGCACTACAGAGAAGCCTTCAACGAGCCACTTTTAGTGGCGGTCACATCTGAATGCGCTGAACGAACTCCCCCGAGGGCTCTGTGTCCCTCTGATGCACTATAGATCATACAGAGATGGACACAGAGTGCTCCAAACACAAAGACATGCATTAACATAATTCATAATTCATATGCTCATACATATTTACAGTAATAAATGGACGGCCAACTAATGCATTTTATGAGATAAATTAATTCTGCTGATTAATTAATGTTCTGGTAGGAGTTTTGGTCGAACTGCATTTTTACATTTTCTGAAGATAATTACAGTTTGCATATACAAAACTCACCACCGTAATGCGAAGTTGTTTGCTAATGTTTTAAAAGCATATCTTTAAACTTTAATCAAAAAATTGCATTTAAGTTAATAAGTTTGATTAAAGATTAAATAATATTGTTGTGTTCAAAAACATCTTGAATCTACAGATGTAGACTTGACTGTTTGGTTGAAATAGAGGTTTCTTTTAAATAAAATAAATTGTATTAAAGTGCCCCTATTATGCCATTTTTAAGGTTGCTAATATTGTTTTATGAGTCTCCTAAAACAGGTTTACATGTATGCAAGGTCAAAAAACACATTAGTTTTCTCAAAAAATAGATTTAATTTTACCTCATTTCTAAATGATTCGTAAACGACTCGTGCGAAGCAGTTCAAAGAATCAGTCTCTCTAAACCCCTCCTTTCTGTGAGCCCTCACTGC
>NW_015645067.1:13104-32389 GCF_001515625.1 Sinocyclocheilus rhinocerous
TGTGTTACTTTGTGACGTAGAGCCGTAACAGAATAAGATTCGAATTCCTGACGACTCGTTTAGGCGATTGCGAGCCGACTCTTTTTTTTGATAGACAATAACTTTATTTATCGTGCACTGTCGGCTTCACAACTTTGCAGATATTTTATGTTCGCATACAGCTACATGACACACTGCATGAAAGGTAATATTCGAAAAGGCATAATAGGGGCACTTTAATATTAATAAATATTAAAATGCAATTATTAACAATTGCATTTATGTTAATTTTACATATATTTCTGTAAATAAATATTAATCATATATAATTAAAATACATAAAAAATTTGTTACATAGAAAATGAAAATATTAAATATTAATTTTACCTGTTATTATTATTTACATTACCCAGTCCTAGTAACTAACAAACAAGAAATAAAGAAATACATCAATTAAAACACAGACTAACTTAGTCAACCATCCCATGATTCTTTTGTTCCCAATAAGTACAAACAAAATGTGTTGCAATGAGTGCATGAAGTGGAGTATAGCTGGTTCCTCTAGGTCCATCCTGAAGCACACAGACATCTTGCTCAGGATCAAAGCTCCGTAACTCTCGTTTGTAGCATAATTGCAAACAGGCCTGATAATTAAGTTAATCGTCGCACTGCATTGCTGTATTCACCTCACTTGAACTCAATCGCTAACAGGATAATGTACAACCTCAGGCCGACATTGATGAAAATAAGAAACAAATGCTGCGCTTGTGAAAATCCATCATTTGTCTCCTGTCTTCACGCATCTGTTGGCCTTGAGTTTCTCCTCAGCTACATCTCATCTCATGCAGTTACACTGTGTTTCTGCAGCAGAAACAGGGACATCTGCTTGTTCGAGGGGTCTGGAGGATACTGACGTGATGAATAGAGCAAAAGAAAGAGGAAATGTATGTTATAATGTATGGACAGATGGACTGCTAATGCTAGCACCTGTTGGTCAGATGCAGTAGATGTTCATATGCCTCATCTGATCATTTTGGCTAATTTAAGCTCTTAAAATGAACTTTATATACTTTCTAATCTACTAAGTTAAAATGGCTTGTGAACAGAGTTTCACATTAACTAAAGTTGCTAGTCATGATCAATAGTGCAAATTAAACTAATTTTTGTTATTAATATTATTATTACAATATTATTGCATCCCCTTACTTTCTCACAATTCTAAGTTTACTTCATAATTTGAACTTTTCTTCTCAAAACTGCATTCATATTGAGTTTATATTTCTCAATTCTTAGCTTATATTGACTTTTTATCTCACAATTCTGACTTTTATTTTCCCAATTGCGAGTTTATTGCATCTCACAATTAAGACTTTTTCCGCTGAATTCTGAGTACTTTATGTTTCCACCACGGATGAAAAAATATAAAAGGTAATTGTGACATTTTATCTCTCAATTCTGACTTTTGTTTCAGAGTTTAATTGCAATTGACCCTTTGCAAAAACCCGCCCTCCTTAGTTACTGTTGCTATGTCTGACAAGCCATGCCTCTCTCACACTACACACCATGTTCTCACGCAGTAAAAAATACATTGCAGAGCAAAGAGGAAACTGACAACACAGAACAGGTTACTTCTGGTATGAAACAAGGTCTCAGCTTTAAAATTTTGCCTTTTTTTAAGAAATTCAAACAATAAATACCATTTTGTGGCTCTTTAATGTGCAGTTTTCGTGACAGATCGCTGTATTGCCTCAGTTCAAGTGGCACATGTGAGTCGATCGTCTGTTAATATTTGAAGCACAAAATAAGCATGAATGAACATCATAACATATTTTATTTCAACTGGGCAAAGACATCAATACACACCATTTTTTCAAGTTTAAGTTCACCGAAGTTAATCTACTCTCCTGTCTGATTTGTTTGTTGGGCAAGATGGCAGATTCGGCGTTATGATTGGTCAGATCGCCTGTCAATCAAGCTCTTTGCGTACGGTCAATTCCTACTTTTTTCCTCCATTTCCAGTTTAAATCTCACAATTCTGACTTTTTTCTCAGAATTCTAAGTTTATTTTACAATTTGGACTTTTCTTCTCAAAACTGCATTCATATTGAGTTTATATTTCTAAATTTTTTGTTTATATTGTGACTTTTTATCTCACAATTCTAACTTTTATTTTCCCAGTTGCGAGTTTATTACATCTCACAATTCAGAATTTTTCCTCTGAATTTTCAGACTTTTTCCTCTGAATTCTGGGTTCTTTTAATCCACCACGGATGAAAAAATATTAAAGGTAATTGCGACAATTGAGACATCTCTCAGTTCTGACTTTTTTTTCAGAGTTTAAATCTTGCAATTCTCACTTTTTTTAGAATTCTAAGTTTATCTGACTTGACAAAGACTTTTTAATTTGGACTTTGCTTATCAGAACTGTGTTTACATTAAGTTTACATCTCGCAATTCAGTTTTTCTTGTTTCCGCAACAGAATCATTTTTTTTTTAATGTAATTGCAACTTTTTTCTGACAATCCTGACTTTTATTATCCTAGTTGCAACTTTTTATCTGACATAACTTTTTTTATCTGTGAGGAAAAAAATCACAATTACCTTTTGTATTTTTATCCTATGGCGGAAACAGGCTCCCATAGTTACTGACCCTTGCTTTTCTGCAATGTAAACTTACCAAGAAAGCAAAACGAGTGGTGAACACTGTTTCATGTTGACTTTACAAGAGCTTTTAACTGTTTAAATGAGTTTTCCAGAGGTGCTCAGTCTCAAAGCAGACTGAATGAAGTGTGAGTGACCATCACGTTTCCAGATGTGTCCTCACCCGTGTGACTGTACCTTCTCCTTCCTCCAAATCGGACTTCAAACGTGCTCAAACCACAGTTTTCAACAACATCTTAAAGTTCAACAGCCATGCTTTGCACATGGACTTTTTTTTTAGAGTACACGAATAAAGTTTAATGAAGAAAATGTGGCGCTTCAAAGCAGAGACATTTGGGAAACGTTTCCAAACCGTGTCTTCGAGGCTCAGTGCCCATTTGTTTGCACGTTAATGTGATATGTGAAAAAATTAGTGCATTACCTTTTATTGCTCCGCTCTCGGTTTAATATGCACCAGCTGCTTTGTATGAAATTCTTATTACGAGAAACAGGATTAATGATAATCTTTATCTGTGCGCCGCCAGGGATTTTCAATAGTATCTCTCTGCTAAACAAAAGAGACAGATTATGAGAGCTCAGACGGAGATGTGTTATGAGACACGACAAAGTGACTTTGACAACTGTCTGTTTTCATCCTGGGTTTGATGCAGATGTGTTTTTGTGAACAGCTCTTCATCGCCCCTGACCTTTGACCCTCTCAGAATCAGCCTTCAAGTTCAGCTGGCCATTTCTTCACAGAATAAGTTACAGTTTAAAATATATTAAAACAGAGAACAGTTGTTTTAAATTAAAATATTTCTCAATATGACTGTATTTATCAAATAAATACAGTCTTGGCGAGCATAGGATACTTCTTTAAAAAAACAAAAAAAACATTATAAAAATTGTAATTAAAACCATTTGAAAGGTAGTGTGTATCACAATTGACCCTTCGCGAAAACCCGCCCTCCTTAGTTACAGTTGCTATGTCTGACAAGCCATGCCTCTCTCACACTACACACCATGTTCTCACGCAGTAAAAAATACATTGCAGAGCAAAGAGGAAACTGACAACACAGAACAGGTTACTTCTGGTATGAAACAAGGTCTCAGCTTTAAAATTTTGCCTTTTTTTAAGAAATTCAAACAATAAATACCATTTTGTGGCTCTTTAATGTGCAGTTTTCGTGACAGATCGCTGTATTGCCTCAGTTCAAGTGGCACATGTGAGTCGATCGTCTGTTAATATTTGAAGCACAAAATAAGCATGAATGAACATCATAACATATTTTATTTCAACTGGGCAAAGACATCAATACACACCATTTTTTCAAGTTTAAGTTCACCGAAGTTAATCTACTCTCCTGTCTGATTTGTTTGTTGGGCAAGATGGCAGATTCGGCGTTATGATTGGTCAGATCGCCTGTCAATCAAGCTCTTTGCGTACGGTCAATTCCTACTACTGTTTCATGTTGACTTTACAAGAGCTTTTAACTGTTTAAATGAGTTTTCCAGAGGTGCTCAGTCTCAAAGCAGACTGAATGAAGTGTGAGTGACCATCACGTTTCCAGATGTGTCCTCACCCGTGTGACTGTACCTTCTCCTTCCTCCAAATCGGACTTCAAACGTGCTCAAACCACAGTTTTCAACAACATCTTAAAGTTCAACAGCCATGCTTTGCACATGGACTTTTTTTTTAGAGTACACGAATAAAGTTTAATGAAGAAAATGTGGCGCTTCAAAGCAGAGACATTTGGGAAACGTTTCCAAACCGTGTCTTCGAGGCTCAGTGCCCATTTGTTTGCACGTTAATGTGATATGTGAAAAAATTAGTGCATTACCTTTTATTGCTCCGCTCTCGGTTTAATATGCACCAGCTGCTTTGTATGAAATTCTTATTACGAGAAACAGGATTAATGATAATCTTTATCTGTGCGCCGCCAGGGATTTTCAATAGTATCTCTCTGCTAAACAAAAGAGACAGATTATGAGAGCTCAGACGGAGATGTGTTATGAGACACGACAAAGTGACTTTGACAACTGTCTGTTTTCATCCTGGGTTTGATGCAGATGTGTTTTTGTGAACAGCTCTTCATCGCCCCTGACCTTTGACCCTCTCAGAATCAGCCTTCAAGTTCAGCTGGCCATTTCTCTGATATAGAAAAATAAGTCTGTTTTAACTTCTAGGACCTATTGGCTGAATTTTATTGGGAATAGTCAGTATGTATTTTTATATTTATTCTGCTTTTTAAATGTAATTTTTATATGTTATATATGGTTATATATACTGTATATATATTGTTTAACAAATTATGTATAGATATGTATTAATATTTAATATTAACAATAACACACACACACGTTCATATATATATAAATATATATACTGTATAAATATATATTTGAACTGATTCACAGAAATGAATTAAAAGTCACAATTTTAGTGCATATTTGATTAGACAAAAAATTAGATAGATTATATTAAATAGATAACACAATACAATAATGATACAATAATATTATATTTATAAAAAATATATATGAAAATAATTAATATGCAATTTTTATATTTAACAAATCATATATAGACAGATTATTTTAAATTCATTATATGTATGAAATAGTTATAAATAATACGATACAATAATAATATAATAAAATAATGATAATACAATAATAATATAATAAAATGATATTATTTATAAAATAATTAAAAATAAACAACAAAATTATATATATAGATAGATATAGATTGTTTTATTTTTTCTTAGTTATTTATTGAATTTTTATATTATTTATTCATTTTCATTTATTTGCTTCCTACAATAATACATAATACAACATTTTTGAGAGATGAATTGCTCAGAATGAGTTTTGAACTGATTTGTTGAATCGAGTGGTTTGAACTGAATCATGAAAATGAATTAAATGAGTCAAAATTTCTATTCTAGTGCATATTTGATTAGACAAAAAAGTGCACGATAAAGTAAAAAAAGTAAAAACACTGCAAAGCATTTCTTTAATTTCCCCAAAAGACAATTGCCTAGTTAATGCAAAATCATCCAGAATATCTGATATAACTCTCCAGCATGAATCCCCAGCTTGGTCCCCGTTTATCATGTTGATATCATACCCAGTAAACATCTCTCCTCTCACCTGTCAGCTCAATGACCTGAGGCTGGTGAACATCCACGTGCACACATGCGTACATGAGCATGTTCTGCTGGGGCCATTAGATGCCATGCACCATAAGCAAAGAGATGATGGCATATCATTACCCACAATGCCTTTTCTAGCCCTCATCTGAGAGAGGAGTGAGCTGGGGGAGATGGATGCTCTGCCGAATAGGTCCTGACAGGACGGGGCAGGACTGATTTGGTATGCAGAGGGTCTCTCACCTTCAGGGGCAAGGTATTTGCTCTTTTGGAGTCGGCGTTAAGAGCGGGATGAACGTACGGCATCGCCAAACACTCAGACAGGTGCTGCGTGGTCATGAATTTAACAGCACGCCGCCTGAGAAAGCTTAGCATATCATTTCCTCCTGCAGTAATTAGTGTGGAATGTTAGTCTTTCCAACAACAATTAGCAGTCAGTGTTGATTTGTGTTATGGTACAGGACAGGAAGTGGCCTGTCTTCATAATAATACATAGCAGAGATTGGACTGAAGCGGGTGATTATACATGTGACTATATTGGCTGTAACCTTTTAACCTTCATAATAAAAATTGCCTCTGGTGGTAGAGCTCGAAATTAACTTAAAAATGATAGAGGAAGATTCATCGAAATAGAACAACGTGAAAATAAGGACATAGTAAAATACTCAAAACCACTACTGAATCTATAGAGTAAGTCCACAGTAATAGAAATTGCTTTGGCTAAATTATGAACTTGCTGTCTGAACTGAATGTAATGAGAAATAAATATAGTGAAATGATGCAAAAACAGTAAACTGACAACTCATTTCTGTTGACAAACAACTAGTACAAATATAACAAACATAAAGCACGACCAGTGTAGTCTGATGCACTAAAAAATGACTCTTACAAATCCTTTAATGAATCGCTCAGAAAAAAAAGCCTCATAGATATTTTAATGATTCAGTCTAAAAAAAAAAATTTGAATAATTTTTTTTTTGAATTTTAACGAATCAAAAAGACTCACAAAACTTATAATGAATTGACCAAAAAGACAAAATTTTTTACAATTAATTCATCAAAAAGATTGACATCTTTAATCAGTCTAAAAGATTCACACTTCTTCTAATGAATCTGTCAAAAGAGTTTTCTAATTCATTATTATAATCTTATAATGAATTTCTCGAAACAACTCAGATCTTTTAATGAATCGGTCAAAAAGCTTCACTAATCTTCTGTTAAATCGATCAGAAGAACTCACAAATCTTACAATGAATTGGCCAAAAAACAAAACAATAATCGGTATAAAGATTTTAAAAGTTTCACAACCCTTCTCTTGAATCAGTCAAAAAAGATTCACAAATCTTCTCATGAATCTGTCAAAAATATTCACAGATCTTTTAATGAATCTGTCAAAAAGATTCACAAATTTTCTTTTGAATCGGTCTAAAAAATGCACAAATCCTCTAATGAATTCATCGAAAAGGCTCATAGATCTTTTATTGAATCGGTCAAAAAGCTTTACAAATGTTCTACTGAATCAGTCGAAAAGATTCATAAATCTTATAATGAACTGATCAAAAAGATGCAAAAAGTATAATAAATCGGTCAAGAAGACTCTTATAATAAATTGATCAAAAAGACTCACAATCAATTTATCGAAAAGACTATTCACAGACTATTAATAAATCAGTCAAAATGCTACACAAATCTTTTAATGAATCAGTCAGAATGAATCAGAAATCTTTAAATGAATTGGTCAAAAAAGATTCAAAAAACTATGAATGAATCAGTCTTTTATTGATTTGATTCAATAGAATATTTGTGAGTCTTTTTGAGCATTCTGTTGTCATAGCACTGGAATTGTTAAGTGGAATTGGAACAAGAATCAGTTAATTCTTGACGATTCTCATCCCTAAGCACCAGTCTAGCATCCTAAAACTCTTAGCCGTGGGCTGCCGTATCTAAATGAGAATGCACTCATGTATATTACATGAGGTTTGTCGTCTTCAAATAGAGCCCTGCAGACAGACTTTGCTAGGTGTTGTTCGGCCGCGCCCCTGGTGTCTCTAATCTCTGTGATTAAAGTTGACTTAGATCATCGCCTCCGGCCCTGCATGGCTGCCACACATAATCATCTGTTTTCATCTTTTTGTGACAGGCATGGCATGACCATCGAGAGGATTCTTCAGGGCTCCTGGCAGGCCTCAGTCAGCGGGGAGCGCTGGCTTTCTTGTGTACGAGATGCATTAGCATAGCTGTGGCTCTCGGCTCTCATATTGAGCAACAGCGACGAGACACAGTTTGAACTGGCTTCCTTTTAACTGGAAGTGTGGATCGGAAAAGAATTGGGTTACAGGATGCTGAATTGGACAACAAAAGTTCTGCAAGTTTTGCTAAATAATTACACCATTAATTTGAACGAATTAAGCCTATTTATTCCCTGAAAGTTCAATATGGTCAAAGGAATTCACACAGATATCAAAAAAAGATTTAAATTTTGCCACACAGCACATCCATAAAATAATTGTAAATAAATAAATAATAATATAAAAATAAAATAATATAAAATAAAACGATATTAATAACATAAAAATAATTTATTTGTTTATTTATTAATAATGTTTATTTATTTATTAATAATAATAATATACAAATATTTTTTAAATATGTATGTATATATATGTGTGTGTGTGTGTGATTATACAGTACATATATAAAGTTATATATATAAATTATACAGTATATATATTTTTTGTTTATTTTGAGACTTTTAGAGAGTAAATAAGAGCATTTTGATAACTGAATTCTGGCATAATCTATAAAAAATTTAGATGAATTATATTTATTATATATATGATCTTTTTTCGATTTTTTTCATTGCTATATATATTCTTTTCAAAGTCATGATTCAGCATCCTGTTCGCTATTCAGTCATTGAATTGGAGCTCTGGAAATAAATCGAATTGAATTCAGTTCTAAACGCCATACAATCCTAGTTTTAAAACCCATCTGTCACGCTGCTATAGGATCCACTCTTCAGCCTCTCAAACAACGCTCGTCTCCAGCCTCTTACCTGGAGTGATGTGAAGTCAAATCAAACAGTGATTCTAGAGGAAGTACACACAGCCAGCAGTGTTTTGATACGTGTCAGCGTGTCGACCTGAAGCACAGCTGGTGGTGAAGCGCACGGCGAGAATGCAGCCCTGGGCTAAAAATAGAAGGAGTGTTTCATTTCTACATGCACTACATGTGTGAGCTTTCCCATGGTGAGCTGGAGAATGAGGTCAGGAGTGAAATAATGCAGAAAAGAATCAAGATTTAACATCTCAAACACACCGACAATTGAGTCCCAATAGAGACTGACGCAGTATTCACAACGCAACCGACGTTTGTGCTTTAAAGGGGTCATATGATGCTTTTTTAAAGATCATTATTCTGTGTATTTGGTGTAACAGAATATGTTGACATGCTTTAATGTTCAAAAAACACATTATTTTTCAAATACTGTACATTATTGTAGGTCCTCTATGCCCCGCCTCTCTCAAACGCTTCGTTTTCTACAAAGCCCCCTCCTTCGTGGCAGAGTCTTAACTTCTATAAAGAATATCTCTTTGGTTTTGAGACTTTAGTCTTTGCAACTTCAGGGATCTTATCTATGCACAATCAGCTTGTAACACTCCAAAGAGAAAGGAAAACTTGAAATCGCATCATATGACCCCTTTAATATGAATCATGAAATTTCAAATAGAAAATCAGACACTGCTTTAAAGGGATAGTTCATTCAAAAATGTAAATTTGCTCAGGCCTCAGGCCATCCAAGAAGTAGATGACTTTTTTTCTTCAGTAGAACAGTACAGAAGATTTTTTAGCTGAAACCATTGTCCTTAGTGATTCATAAAATGCAAGTGAGTGGCTACTGGCACTTAGAGAGTCAAAAAAGTATATCAGGCAATACAAAATGAATCCCTGTGCCTCCTGATGATATATTGAGGTCTTATGAAGTGAAATGATCAGTCTGTGCAAGAAACTGAACATTATTTACAACAATATTACCTGTAGTCCAGAGCAAATGGCAAATGGTTTGTTGTGATGTTTGGTTTGTGAACGAATCATTCTTTTAAACGGTTCTTTTTGGTGAACTAGTTGAACAAGTTCAAATCTGACTGAATCATCTGAAACAGTTTGCGGCTCGAGTAGCACACATCTACAAGTTACTCAATCCAAACTCACTTTCAGACGCCTGACAGTCACTCCTATAGGAAATGAGCCAAAATAGCAGTGTTTCTGATCATGTGATGAATGAACTGATTCAGTGCTCCAGTTCCTCTAACAGTCACTGAACTGAGGAAACCAAGACCAATGAGCTGCTGATATGTGCATGGGTGAAATGAAAGTTTTTATGGTGATGTTTGTTTATGAACTTTATATGCTTTAGACATGTAAAACGTCATAATTACTGTGTGCTTTAATAATATAATTGCATGTATGTGTTGTCTAGTGAACTGAACCAGTTTATAGAATCAAACTGTCTGAAAGAACCAGTTCACGGAAAATAATTGGATCTCCCCGTTTGCCTGCAGCTCTGGATTACAGGTAATAATGTTGTAAATAATGTTCAGTTTCTTGCACAGACCAATCATTTCGCTTCCTAAGACCTCAATTCAGGCCACGGGAATTAATTTTGTTTTGCCTGTATATGCTTTTTTGACTCTCAAAGTGATGGTAGCCATTGACTTACAGTACATCTCGGGTGACCTGAGGGTGAGTAAATTAAAAGTAAATTTTCATTTTTGGCTGAACTATCCCTTTAAGATTCTGAGCACTTCAGCCAATTCAAAACAATTTCAATGTTTCTCATCAGACAGCCTGATCCTGGATTGCTAAAGCTCAGATGGCCAATATAAGCAGCTTAAATGGCTTTCTCACTTGATCTCCACAAACAAAACGCTAGATGCTGATTGGTTCCTCTCTGTCTCAGTGGGCGGGGCTTGTATCTATCAGTGAGACGAGTGTCAGGGGAAATTATTTCAAAGCTCATCAATTTAAACGCCAGCTATATACTCTCATTTAGGGAAGAAAATTAATTTGTCACAGTGTTTCTCCTTGACTTTGTGTGTGTTTTTTTCGGGGGCAGGATTGTACTTCCACAGACTTCACGGATGCAATGCAGTTGCCAAGGCAACGTCGCCAGGCAGCCGAGTGTGAGAGAAAGTGAAGGAGACTGACTACTCTTACACAGAAACACTTACATTCTTACGAGGGTTATCTGAAGACGTCGCAACGCTTCATCTACTCAGCGTATTCAATTAACCCTCTGTGTGGAGAGACTAGATTTCACAGTTCTCGGTTGGTGGTTGCTAAGGTGTTCTGAGTGGTTGTTAACTTTTAACACATTTCTGTGCAGTTGCTAGGATATTCAGGACGGTCTTAAATGCATTGCAATGTGGTTGCTAGGATGTTCTGGGTGGTTTTTAGTGTGTTGCTATGTGGTTGCTGACCTGTTCTTGGTTTTTAGTGGGTTGCTATGTGGTTGTTAGGGTGTTGTGGGAGGTCTTTAATGTGTTGCAGCTGCTAAGTTGTTCTGGTTGTTGTTTAGTGTGTTTCTATATGGTTGCTAGGGTGTTCTGGATGGTTTGTAGGGCATTGCTATGCAATGTTAAGGTGTTCTAAGTGGTTTTAGTGTGTTGCTATGTGATTGCTAGGGTGTTCTGGGGGGTTTTGGGTTTTAGGGTGTTGCTATGCTGTTGCTCAGCTGTTCTTGGTTTTTAATGTGTTGTTATGTGGTTGCTAGGGTATTCTGGGTGGTTTATGTTTTAATTGCGTTGCTATGCTGTTGCTAAGCTGTTCTTGGTTTTAGTGTGTTGCTATGTGGTTGCTAGGGTGTTCTGGGTGGTTTGTAGGGTGTTGCTATGGCGTTTTTAAGGTGTTCGAAGGATTTTTTTTAGTGTGTTGCTATGTGGTTGCTAGGGTGTTCTGGGTGGTTTGTAGGTTCTTGCTGTGCAATTTTAAAGTGTTCTAAGAGTTTTTTTAGTGTGTTGCTATGTGGTTGCTAAGTTGTTCTGGTTGGTTTTCAATTTGTTGCTATACGGTTGCTAGGGTGTTATGGGAGGTTTTTAGTGTGTTGCTCTGCAGTTGACAAGTTGTTCTGGTTGTTTTTAGTGTGTTGCTATGTGGTTGCTAAGGTATTCTGGGTGGTTTATATGGTGTTTTATGCTATTTGAATGTGTTTAAAGTGTTTTTAATGTGTTGCTATGCTGTTTCTAAGCTGTTCTTAGTGTGTTAGTAGTGAATGAATGAATGAATGATGCATTTATATAGCGCTTTATTGTGTATTGTTGTACACCCAAAGCGCTTTACAATCATATGGGGGGTCTCTCCTCAACCACCACCAGTGTGCAGCATCCACTTGGATGATAGTGTGTTGCTATGTGGTTGCTAGGGTGTTCCGTGTGGTTCGTAGGTTGTTGCTATGCCGTTTTTAAAGTGTTCTAAGTGTTTTTATTGTGTTGCTTAGTTGTTCTCGGCCATTTTTAGTGTGTTGCTATGCGTTTGCTAAGGTTTTCTAATTGGTTTTGGCTTTTTAGTGTGTTGCTATGTGGTTACTAAGATGTTCTAAGTGTTTTTGGGTTTTAAGTGTGCTGCTTTGTGATTGCCAAGTTGTCCTTTTTGGTTTTTAGTGTTACTGTGTGGTTGTTATATTATTCTGGTTGGTTATTAGTGTGTTGCTAAGTTGATCGGGTGGTTTTAGTCAATTGCTATGCAGCTGCTAAGTTGTTCTGGTTGGGATTTAGTGTGTTTTTAAGTGGTTGCTATGGTGTTCTGAGTGTCTGTGACATTTTATCCACCTGTTTTAACATTCACAAATCTGATGCATAGAAAAGTTATACAAGATTCCAGGTTACAAACCAGACCTAGCATAAGGAGTTTGTTCAAATCACTACCCCAAGTAAAAGCCCAAGTAATAGTGTTGCTTGCCTTAGCAAACAAAGCTAACCACAACCTGTCTTTTGTTCTTAAGATGGTGCCATTGCAGTGCCATGTGAATTACACGCTAGCAGCAGTTAATTGCAGTGTAGCGTCTGATGGCATCAATAGCTTTTAGAAATACTGGTTTTAATGTTCAGTCCACGTTTGACGTCCTGCGCTAGGCACTCAAAATGACGGGTCTCGAGCGAGTCGACTCCCAACGTGTAATCAGCTGCGCATCTCCGCTGAGCTTCATAGCGTCTCTTCACATTAGCTCGCAGCGGCGAGCGTCTCAAGATCCAATTGGAAAAGTGTCAAGAGTCAACATTCATACCACAGCCTTTGCTCTCCGAGGGAAAATACACTGAATGGGGAACGTCACAAGGCTTCATTGAGGCTGAGTTGGCGCTAGCAACAGTTCTGCCGTGAGTTTTAGCACTGTACTTACGGCTAATCTGTTCCTGGCTGTGATATTTTCTTGTAAGCATGTGAAGTTCCATGCTGGCTGAGAGCCAGGCACTATGGGAGTTTTTCACACAACTTTCAATAAATTAACAAGTATATGCTAAACTTAGCACACTTTCTAGCCATTATGTCATTGAATTACTAGAACACCCTTCACTAAGCTCCGCCTCCCTCGGTTACATTTGCTAACTGAGAACATCCCATATGGCACAATAATGAGTGAAATATTATTCTTACATAAGTTGGACCTATATAAAGCATTTAATTTACGTTTTTTCCAACAAACTCTCATGGAAACTCGTGACTATTTTACATTTGGCAAACTGGCCGCTAATTTGATACAATCTCATTTGTACGGTTTCGTATGATCTGCTTACGCCCCACTTACTGTTAGGTTTAGGGATGGACCTTCTAGTATATGTTTATTGAATCATTTGTTCAACTGATTCATTCAAAAGCAACAATTCAATCAGCAACAGAACAAGTGGATATCTTTATTAATGGGTCATTGAATTGTTCACTCTATTGGTTTGTTTAAAAACGCTGACTTATTATGAAACAAGTGATTGTTTTATGAGTGTGTCAATTATTCACTCAACTGATTTGTTAAAAAAAACTGAATCAATTAGCAAACAAACACTTTGTGTTGCTTGGTGTGGCAATGATTTTTAAAAGTTGCATGTTTCCTTACAAATCACATTGTATGAATTCATATGACATCTCCACCTTGTGAACTATACATTTTCTCATGAGATTAGGTTAGTTTTTCTTACAAGAAATGGCTAAATTAAGCAGTAAAACTGTTTTGAATCCACTGAATCAGAATGTATGATTTTTTTCCCATAAATTTTTCCCCATAGGAAATTTTAAGAAGTCTTTGTTAAAACCAAACTAACCAGCTTTGAGATGATCACAACATTACAAACTTTGATTTGAAGAAAAAAGTACAAGAAAAAAGGTACAAGGCTGTGTAATTAATGGCTTTAATGAGGGAAAGAACTACAATCCCATGAAGCATTGCAAATGATGACAGATAAATATAAAACTTTTGATTTAAATAGGTTGATTATGTATATAAATTTTTTTGCAAAATATGCATATATATATATACACAAATATTTAAGTAGTTTGAGAGCATAAAGAGACTCAGTTGATTCATTATGCTTAATGGGAGTGGGCGGTTCTTTTGGCGCAATTTGTTTGTATCAGCTCTCTGATTGGTGTAGATTATTTTGCACAATCATGGGTAATGTAGTTTTTCACTAGATATTCCAATGTTGAACACAACTATTTAAAAAAGTTGAAATAATGAGGGCTGATGGCTTCAAGTGAAGCATATACCATTCATTAACAACCATGTAGCTCTCATTAGGTCTGATTAATGGTTTTTAATCATTAAAAATCAATTCCGCTATGGAGAAAATGAATGGGATTTTTACTTACAGAACCCGACTGATGGACTCTATTAAAAAGAGAAAACAGTTGCTAAGGTTTGATTGGTCAGAAATGTTTTTAGGGCATCTAACATCTAAGTGCAGGCCAGGGCTGCATGTTTTTGGCTTGCATGAGATGCGGCGCTGCCAAGCATATGTTCAACACCAGCACCTCACACTTGAAAAACAGGCACATGCTGGCATGCATCAGACTGGAAGAGTTGGCAACATCAACAAACAGCTAGCAGCAATTGTTATTCAAGGAGTTTCCAAGGAAACACACTGGCCACGTCTTTCCTTTGTCGGCATCTGGAGATGCGAAACCTGCCCATTGGCTGTCATTAGCAGCTTCTGAAGAGATTCCACTGCAGGTTTTCATTTATACACCTCGTATGAAAATTATTTTACCACTCTCTGTGCTAGTATAGCTATAGCACAGTAGATATATTTGGTCACACCTCAGGAAAACACTAATCATACTCTTCTGCTCAGCTACGCTGACGTCTCAGCATCTCGCTTCTATGTTACAGCAGTGATATGAGGCGACATGTTTGTTTTCCATCCCTGTCTCCTGCTGTAAGTGTGCTGACTCTGAACGCTATACTTTTTTTTTAGTCCAGGATGTTCTGCTCCAGTTCCCAGAACAAATCAAAAGCTCTTTGTGCATGTAGGTTGTAGCTGAATATGCCCTTGTCTCAAGTCCCTTGTATATGGTATTATTTTAATACTGTTTTGCTGAAAAAGTCAAATAATGGAAATGAAAGCAAAAATGGACTAAATAATGCCTGGTTTCTTGTTCTTCTTCTTTTTGCCAGACTTAAAGGCAAATATTTATAGACTACACCAGAACTTGACTATATATTCATGCCTTGACTCAATATGAATGAAATGCATGACACAGACACTTCAGGCAAAGATGGACTGAAATATTGAAGCCAAAATCCAATGAATTGCATGTTGGAAAGTTACTGCCATGCACAAATGAAATAAATAGGCTTTTCAAACATATATAGACTTACAGACTAATTACTGTCTTATTTCATTTTAAATATCGAAATTATATTATTATACATATATAGTCTACATAGTGTAGGTAAATCTATTTTATTTTCAATACCTGTGATTATCTTTATGAGTGTGTGATTGAATCATTCACTCAACTGACTTGTTCAAAAATGACTCATTATGAAAAAAGTGATTATCTTTCTGAGCAAGTGAATTGATCACTCAACTGATTTGTTAAAAAACACTGAATCATTCAGCATAGAAACACTGTGTGTTTCCTGGTGTGCCAATTATTCTGCTGTGACTTTGTTTGGAACTCTTTTTTTTGTTGGTGGCAGTGATGCGAAATATAAAAATGCAAATCACAAAATCATCTCAACATGCAACTACCAATGAGCAAAGACTGAATCTTGCTGTATATCCTATATACAGTAAGATTGGTGTCGTCTCTATGAACTTATTGATTTGAATTGCATCAAAAGTGTTTTAAAATAAAGATGAAAGCAACAGAAAATGGTCCTACCATTTAGCCATAGTAGTGCAACATGAAGACATGGACAAGGATTTTGTACTAGAGGTCAAAGTTGAACAACACTGGTATCTTGGGACACTGACGACCTTTCCAGGTCTAATCGAAATGTCAGTAACTTCATCCTTTGCCAACTCAACCCTTTCTTAGCCTTTTGCTGTACCCTTGCCATCTGCATTGATTTTCATTGCATTTTATTTTTGTCTCTCACACCCGTCAATAACCTGGCTCATCTTGCAAAGAAATCATACAGAAAAATCTGAAATTATATTTTGCATAAAAAGAAGCCTATGACCATTAAGAATTTATTGCATTAAAAAAAAATTTTTTTAATGATAATTAAGCCCAGTTTTATTACTTTAATGTGACAAATGATGCAAAAATACTTTACAATTTAAATAGTATTAAATTAGGAAAATTTGAGTGCTTATTTATACCTTGAGAAAAAGACTGCATTTGCAAAGTTTAATTTCTTCTTTTGATTTCGGGTTGAAATGTGACTTGGACAGGTTTTTTAAGCATTAATTTATTGATTCTCTAAAGGACAGTCTCTCTTAGCCAAACTATTTTAATGCATCCTAGCTGAATAAAAGTATTAATTTCTTTCAAAACAGATCCTGCTGAAGTCTATAATGCAGTAATTGTTATGCACATCTCTATAAGAACTGGAGGCTATTCTACTTGAAGAGTGGTGCAATATCCCACCGCAGGTATTTCACAACCACTCTGACAGGATTTCGTGAAAGACCGAAGCCGTTCTGAAGGAAAATCACGCTTTATATTCAACGCGATAAGGACACGAAGGCTGAATGGTGTTCTTTATCATAAGGCGCTCTATCATAACCTCCTGTAACGCTATTGTCAAGTGCTGTCGAGGGATAGAGGAACACAATAAAGCCTTATGAGGCTTTGAGCTGCTAAAGCCTCAGTGTTCGAATCCCCAGCCGAATGCATCACAATGCCGCCTGGCTTACTGATGGTTATTTACCCTCTTAGAAATGAAAACAGTCCGGAGAGATTCGGATCCAGCTGGAATGGACGAGACCACAGCATATTAGCTGTCAGTCAAGCCGTGAGCGGCTCTGGACGGGCCTCGTCGCGTCACGCTGAGGCGAATGCTAATGGACCGCACACATGTTCATGTTTCCTCAGCGGGCCGCGACGAGAACATTAGATGCCTGACAGAAACACAGAGCTTTCCTGCAATGACACTTTAACTATTGCTTTGCACACTTCATGTCTCTGCTCTCGCACACTTATTTCTCTGGTTGTGTTCGTAACAGCACACTGCCACACTGCTCTTGCTATTTCTAAAGTGTGTATAATAAGTACACTGTGCATAGCATGTGAATATTTTAGATTTTACATACTGTATGTCAAAATGTGTTTTTTTTTAGGCATACTGTAAATGAAACATTATTGGCGATTAACATGAAAATACTATTTCTGTTGTATTTTTTCTAAATTTAATGTTACTTGCCATTTATTTTAAATTTTTTTATGAGCAATTAGTATATTTACTAGCAATTTCTGAGTGAAAATTATTTCTACACAGTGTGCACTACTGTATCCTAGTATTATTTTTAGTATCGTTGACACACTAAAATAGTAATACTTCTACTAATAGTTTTTATTATTTTTAATTAGTTTTTATTTGTAGTTTTTACATTTTTAGCATTTTTACATTTTTATTTTAGTTAAAGTTTTAGAAATTTTATTGTGCTTTTTCATCATTTTTCTTTCAATACAGAATGTCTATATCACTAACTATAACAACTTATAACTAAAATAATTTTCTGTTTTAATTTTAGTTAAAATTTTAGTAATTTTTTGTCTGTTTTGTCATTTTTATAGTTTTTTTTAAGTATGTTAGTACAGTTTTTAAATTCATTTATAGTTTATATGCAGTTTTTTACTCAATTTAATTGCATTTATTTTAGTAATTAAAAAAGTACAGTATATAATGTGTACAATACGGTATCTCAGAATGGGACACAGTACAATACACACCCAACATGTTTTTGACACCTAATCTGATAGGGCTACTAAAAATTAAGACATTTTCATACTAAATTGGATTTAAATTTTTTTTTTTTTAAATAACCATAATTATTTCCAAACTGACAACTGCATATCATTTGAAGTAAATCTGCAATGAGATGCGCATTCTGCAATTTGAAACATTTAAAAACATGCAATACAGAGATATGGAAGGTCAAGTTGAGCTGATTGCATTGTGGGATACAGCAGAAGTAGTATGCCATTCTTAAACATCCATCTGTGAATGTGACAGTCCACCCATCCTCATGTTTGATCATAAAACACACACACATTTCTGTCGGATGGATGCAGGACATTCTCTCTGACAGCGCTGCCCTTTTCTGTGCTGTTTTCTGCGGTTCAGGTAATGCTGTCATACAAGTCAGGACTACAGGAACCACACCGCCGCAGGCTAACGAGGAACAACCACCGTCATGATGATCATCATCTGATGTTTGTCAGAGATGACAAGCCTCATGTTCCCAAATCAGCCCTCAGGACAGAAGAGCAGGAGATCTGATCATACTGCAGCAAATGAAAGCAGAGTAAATGTTTTTCTTTTTGGTAGTGAAAATATAGAACACAAAACTGGGAACTATAAAACTATATTTTAGCTGACAAATTCAATGCAATTCTTATGGTTCTTCAATGGTTCTGTGCAGCAAAACACTCTTCATTTTATATGATTTTTTTAGTTGAATACATGAAAATAAATTATTAAACATTTGAATAAATAATTTAATGAATGAATTAATAAATAATATAATACATTTTAGCTGTTAAATTATAGATAAAAATAAAAAATATATACACATACATATATACCAGAGTAGCATCCCAAAAGTAAAGTGTGCTGGTTGCAGTCTCATGCTGTGGGGCTGTGTTTCAGCGGCAGGGACTGAGGGACTCGTCAGAGTAGAAGAAAAGCTCAATGCACCAAAATATTGAGATAGCCTTAAAATTTAAAGCAGTTTAACATAAGGCTGCAACATAACAAAACATTAAAAAAAAATAAAAGGGTATGAATACTTCTGTATTATATATATATATATATATATATATACACACACACACACACACACACACACACA
>NW_015645067.1:36453-47186 GCF_001515625.1 Sinocyclocheilus rhinocerous
ACACACACACACACACACACACAGTCAGTCAAAAGTTTTTGAACAGTAAGATTTTTAAAGAAGTCTCTTCTGCTCACAAGCCTGCATTTATTTGATCCAAAGTACAGCAAAAACAGTCAAATGTTGAAATATTTTACTATTTAAAATAACTGTTTTCTATTTGAATATTTAAAATGTAATTTAGTCCTGTGATCAAAGCTAAATGTTCAGCATCATTACATCCAGTCTTCAATGTCACACAATCCTTCAGAAATAATATACCCCCTCAACAACTTTTGTTTAACACTGTCATTTTGTTTGTTTGTTTGTAAAAAGTTGTAAATAAAACAAATATTATTGGAGTTTTACAAGAACGTATTATTTTAGTTTTCCCAGATTTCTAAGTGTGTTACTTTCTTTTTCCGAGCAATTTTTGAAAAGTGTTTCCACACCAGTTTGTTTGTTTATTTATTTATTACAAAAAAAAATTTATTAGCTTGTTAATATTTTTAAATAATAATTGTAATAATATTTATTAGATACACTCCTAGTGTCTGGTAATACAGAAAGTTTGAAAACAAGCAGCTTACAGCAGAAGTATCTTTGAATGTCGTGTTGGATTGTATAGAGTACAGAACATTGATTTTACTGACTGAAAGTCTGTGTATGTGCTGCCAGTCGTTGGGTTTAGAGTTCGTAATTTCTCCTTCCTCTGGCTGGAGAGCTCAACCTTCAGCCGTCTCCATACCGAAAGACAGAAGGCAGAGGAGGAGCGGCAATTGACTTGACGCTGATTTCATTTCAGGGTTAATGGGCCCAAAAACCGTGTCTGTCTCAGATCAGAGACTGCAAAGCAGCCAGTCATTCACGTCAGAGCGGCTAACCTTCCAAAGCCGCTGCTTCTGCCTTCAAGACAAAGGAGTCTGCTGGGTGAAGCTGTCGGGCCCACCTACATCCATGAGATTACACTATCAAACTTCACCCTGACAGCTCACATGACTATTATGTGCTTCCGGTTGTAGATTAACTGATGCTGATGCTCATTCCTGTAACTCAAACAGAGTATTATGCTAGCAATGCCAGGGTCATAGGTTCAATTCCCAGCATGAACTGATAAACTGTATTGAATATCAAATGCAAATATAAATCTCACTCTCACACATACTTGTCATAAAGATACGGCATCAACTTTTGAGGATTTAAAAAAAAAATCTAAAATGTTTATTTAGTATTTTTATTGTAACAAAATTATGTATACTTTGTTTTCACATTAATATTTTCCATTGCATGTTTATTAATACATTTGAAGTAACATTTTAATCAAAAACATACATACAAATTGTAGGATATAATATGTATACATAAAACATTTTAATATATAAAAATAAATAACTAAAATAATTAATATATAATGTATAAACATTAATTTATTCTTTGCATCATTAATAATAATTAAATTATTTGCATTTATATAATAAATTATATATGAATAAACAAACAAACAACATAAACTGTAGAATATGCTAAATATATTAGAATAAATTAATATATATATATATTTTAAATAAATTTAAAAAAATGTTTCACATTTCAAATAAAAAATAAAGAACAAATTCAATAACATTTAATGTCTAAATAATTTATCATATAATATTTTTAAAATTATATTGTTCATAATCATTTACGTATAAATATATAATAAATAAAATCTATATTTTAAGTTAATTTTCGCCTTTTAAATCCCCCCTATAAAATAAATAAATAAATAAATAGTAGGATGTACTGAATTTGCTCTTACACAAAAATTATTTGCTGAATAGGTGTGCATATATAAAAATCCTGTTTCTATGATACAACCCCATAAAGGTGTGGGCCACCAGGATCACGCAGAGCTTGAATGACAGACGTTGTCCTATAATTTTACAATCCACATGAATCAAGTTTACTGTCAAAGTCACTAAAGTCGTAAAGGATCTGTTCATTCTGTGCTATCTCTATGATAACGAGTGACGCACCTACGGCAGAGCAGTAAGTCAACGGACCAATGAGAGACTCCTCATTAATAGGGAAACATCTCATTGGAGCTCTGCTGTGCTCCCATGATGTAGACTGATGCATTGGGCGCGAAAGGGGGGGGGGTTTGGCGCCTGGGCCTGGGCCCGGGTTACTTTTGAGGTCTGGTACAAATATGACATGGGCTAGAAAAATACATATGAGCCTTATATAGCCTATGTATGCACGTTTAATCATTAAAAGATTGCGATCTTGATTCAAACACACGTGATCTTATTCCTAAATGACGGTGATTCTGCTATGTCTATTAAACCTTTGAAATCACAATCACATCGGAATATTTAAACCTTTATTTTAAATGATTTTTTTTACATAATTAGGCTAATTCGTTTAAATGAATAAATATTTTTAAATAGACTCATTTACTATAACATTAATAAAACATTTAGTCAGAAACTCAAGTAAATTACATATTTCGTTTGGTTGTCTGTTTTGTTTTCAGAATCGTGGGAGAATCATAGCTTAAAAATGCATAGGCTAATATATGTGGCAACTAACTAATACCATTAGTAGGTAATATATTTATTATTTTATAGGTAATATTACTACTGTTTCTAATATTAAAATTAGTTCTGCAACCCAATCCCCCCCGATCCCCACCCCCCAATGTCACGGAATGTCACGGAATTTGCCAAATTTTGGATGAAGAAATCAAAAGTAGGTCAGTAAACTTGAATCAAAAGCGAAATATTAAGCCGCAAAACACTATTTAAATATGAATCCTGCATGTTCTGCGTGTCTCTGTGTGAATGAATGGCGCAGATGCAAACTTAAGTCTTAACACAACCCGTCAAAATAAAAGTTTGGTTTAACTTGAAGAAACTGTGACAGAAATATATCACTTAATGTAATGATAATACTACTACTAGTAATACACTTTTTAAGGTATATTTACCAGAAAATTATTTACCAGAATTTATTTACCAGAAATATGTAAAAGCACAACATAGTATTTCTGGAAAAAAAAGAAAAATAAATAAATACATTTTTTATAAAAAAATAATAATAAAATCGTATTGTGGGTGGTTGTCAGGGTGTTGTTATATAGTTGATACAGTGTTCTAGGTCGTTACCAAGATTTTGCTGCTCAGTTGTTATGCGGCTGTGAGTGGTTGCCAAGGCATTTCAGTATGGTTGTTAGGATGTTCTGGGTCAGTGGTTCTCAAACCTCTCCATGAAGTACCCCCAGCACTGTACATTTTGTATGTCTCCCTTTATCTGACACACCCACTTCAGGTCTTGCAGTCTCCACTAATGAGCTGGTGAGTTGAATCAGGTGTGATAGATGAGGGAGACATACAAAATGTGCAGGGCTGGGGGTACTCCAGGACAGGTTTGAGAACCACTGTTCTAGATGGTTGCCATGCAAATATGCAAGCAGATATGTGTGATAATGTATGTATGCCATGACACAAAAAAACGATAGTCTCACTTTTTTTTTTAAACGTGAGACTATCGAACTCCACCAGTCTGCACCAAAACGAGCTTCCCTGTGTGAACTGTGAACAGAATGCACAATGAAACTGCAGTGCCTTTACCGAGATTAAGAACTTTCCGTTAAGATTTGAAGGGGAAATAACGCAAAGAACCGAGACAGAACAGGACACAGGTCAATTAGCGAGGGAATAATGAAGCAGGTCCTACAGCACACAGAAACTCCAGCCTGTTTGGTGGAATTCTGTGAGTCACATAACCTTTAGGCGAGTGAAGGATGGTCAAAAATAGATACAGGCATGTAGAGTACGATGCATACTGAACAGTCTGATGTGTGTCCTCCATATACAGCATGCAGAAGCAGCAACTAACTGCCCTTCTGATAATGTAACACCCACTTAAAGAGACAGTTCATCCAAAAAAATGTTCATTATGTCATCATTTACACTTCCGTCCCCATTTACTCTAAAAAGCACCATTAAATTAGTATATGTGACAGTATCAGTAAATAAATGACTTAAATATCATTCTGTGCTTCACACAAAGCTATAATCTGAGAAAAAAGTCAAACTGGGAAAAAATTATGACCGAATATTCAGAAGGAATTTTGTGCACTTTGGACTGATTGCAGTATCTTTAATGTTGCATGAAATGCGCTTGCTCAAATGCCTTCCACCTGGAAGATGCGGTGCCATCAGACTGTGCCAAAGCCTTCACTCTGGAGTAGTGTTTGAGATCGACCTTCGCTGAATTGACTGGCATCGACGTGTCGACTGTTAGTAGACGAGCCAACGGGCTGTGACAGCTCTGTATAAATCAACCAATAGCACTGAATCGCATGCACCTCAGGTAACTAATGACATCGAAAAAAGAATATCAGCATACTATTTTTGCAATATGCAGTATGTATAGTGTGCAAATGATCTGTATGCATGGAAATAACGGATCCCACAATGCAACGCATTCAACTTCACAAATGACTATAGCAGTAAATAAAAAAAGTTTTGAATTTAAGGAAATTGTAAGAATCTTTAGAATGTTGGAATTTAAATATTTAAATTACATTTTTAAATGTTTAAAGTAAATTTAAAATTCTTATTTGAATGATCTGATTATTTGATCAGATTGCCAAAAGTTAAGATATTTTATATAAATAAATAAATAAACTTAAAATTAATTAGAATATTAATTATATTTATTTAGAATATTTAGAATGCTGGAATTACAATAGTCATTGTTTTTATTCAAAGTTAATTTCTTATTTGAGTGACTATTTGATCAGACTGCCAACCATAAAGACAATTTATGCTAAATTACATGCAACTTAACATTAGATATTAAAGATTAAAAATGCATTTTTTTGTGCAATGGCATTTTGAATGTTTGTCTGATTTTAACAGTCAGTATTGTTTCATGTGACAACAATACAAAACGTTTGATGTTGCATATTGCAAAGTTTCGCATACTGTTCACTTACTAAAGCTAGCAAACAGTACACAGTACATACTATGTAGTGTGCACTACGCTGCTGTTTCATTCCAAACACAGCCATGTTCCAAATTTTCTGTCACTTGTGAGAACTTTACAGACCTGTGCTCTTTAGCTACAGGCTCAGAGTTAACAGGTGTGATATTGTCACACTTTTGCAGTTCAGAGTTATTTGTCACAAACTCAATTTCATCCTGTAAAGCCAAAGGTTTCAAAAGAAGGTCCACAGACCCCTAGGGGCCCATGAAAGTACTGCAGGGAAACTGTGGATTGATAAAAACAAATTACTTAAAACATTATTTAATGTGTTTCTAAATTGTTATTAATTATAAATATTTTTAAAAAATATTGTAAAAAAAAATTATAGTATATTAAAATAACATATATTTTCTAAAATCTATTTATTTTACTATTTTGATCTATTTATATTCATTTGAAAATATTATAATTCTAATTGTAATATATAAATTATAATATAGTTACTTTGTTTTATAACAGGAGCTCTGGGTTCAACATGTTGAGGGGTCTCAGGTCATAAAAGGTTGGCAACCGCTGCTGTAAGGGAATATTGGTGTTGTTAAACCGTGCCGTATTGTCGGGATGTAAATTGACCGTGAGGCTGCGAGTGCAGGAGGGATTGTGTGTTAATTGAATGTGTAATCCATTTGCTGCTTCATACTGCAGAAATAAAGCTATCTGGCACAACTCCTGCCTCTCAGAGAGACAGATTACAGCCGAGACTCAGGGAGAAAAGGTCGACTGTCAGAGGAGCAGCAGATGCCGGAGAGGAAAGAAAGAGAAAGTGAAGCCGAAAAGAAAACTGTTCACATATTCTTACAATAATCAATTTAGTATAGCATGCTAAGTATGCTTGGAGTGGCATAGTGCATTATATACACAATGCCCATGTTGCAGCTTAATATAAAACAGATCTGACTCAGCATGCTGATTGACTGGTACTAAAAATACAAAAGAAGTTCTATAAGCCATTCTGACAATTCATTCTGAATGGTCATAATTAATTCAAACAGTAACATCTTAAAAATAAATATGGCATCAGCAAAAAAAAAAAAACTCTAATATTTAATTTTAAGTTAATTTAATTTAGCATAAATTGCATAAATAATCGCCCACATTGTATTGTTTAATTAATTGTAATTAAAAAATATTAAATTTAAATATTTTAATTGCAACATTTAATTCCAACATCCTGCCAATTTCTACACTGAACAAAATTATAAACGCAACACTTTTGTTTTTGCCCCCATTTTTCATGAGCTGAACTCAAAGATCTAAGACTTTTTCTATGTACACAGTGCATTTGTTTCTGTGAATTGTGGGGACTTTCCATAGACTTCTATTACTTTTATCATGACCAAACAATATTTTCTTTCCCCCAACCCTAAACCTACCCCAAACAGAAAACCTGTATGCATTGTTTTCAGATAAACATCATTTACTATTTTTTTTTATTTTATTTCCCTCGTACAATGTCAAAAATTTCAGGTTTTACTATCCTTGTGGGGACATTTGGTCCCCTCAGTGTAGCATAAACAAATACACACACACACACATACATATTTGATTTTGCTCTGATTGAGGTGTGATATGGATTTTAGCCTCCCCATGCTTTAATTTATGATTATGAATATATTGATTTACATTTTTTTCTTGATTTAGAGCTATAAAATTTCACATACAGCATCAGAACAGGATTTGATATAGTCAGACACATTTAAATGGTTCCTGAGACTGATTTACATAAAATACACACTGCTTTTGATGTCTTAAGGATGCCATCTAGTGTCTCTGGGGGTAAAAGACTTCCAAGTGCTTCCAGAAAGGTGAAACGCGCTCGACGTGATAAAATATAGATGAATGTTTCTCCCTGGAGTCGTCCATGAAGGACTTCTGCACTGCATATGTGGCCTTGCTCCTGTGTTTCCACAGAAGGACTTTTAGAAGTGTGTGGATAAATAGTTTTGTGTTTTGTGAATTATTCAGCTCAGGCTCTACGAGGATTTGAAATGACTTTCACCCTACTGTACTCTGCTCCCGCAACGTCTGCTAGAGAGGGTGGTATACAGTGTATACCACACACACACACATACACACACACACACAGAGAGAGAGAGAGAGACACTAAATCAACAATCCTTTACTATATAAGCACTTTAACTATCCTCATTTATATTTAACTATCCTCATCAATTTTCAGTATGATATATGCCTATTTATAGTCATATATGCATGAAATAAAGTGACTGTCAAATGGAACTACATGAAGAGTTAAAAAGGTCATATCACAGAAAACAGAATTTATATTTATTTTTTATTTAATGTGTTATTATATTAGTGTTATTGAGATGCTATTATAGTTTTTATTATATATTATATAATTTTTTATTTAATTTTTTCCATTTCCATTTCAATTGGTAAACATTTTTGTTGTGTGTTTTTGTTATATATATTTTTTAGTTCAAATGAGAAATGCTGCCTTAGCAACTAGCTGCAATAAAAAAAGTTTTTTATATTTTATTTTATTTCAGTTAATTTATTTTATTTTTATTTCATGTTTCTTATACACGAAAAAAAAAAATGTATGGTTTTAGTTTTAGTTAACTATAATAATCCTGCTGTAGATATCCAATACTAAATTATAAAATAAGTAATTTCTTATTTAATGCATATATACAATTTTTTTTTTGTCCAATAAGACTCTTAAATGCAATTTAACTATATGTCTGTTAAGTACGTAATAGATGCATGTAAATATGTATTCTGTACACTAGCAATATAGATGACCTAATAGGCTAAAAAGACATGCAATTTAGATTTTCATCATTGCATCCAGCAACTTTAATTTTCATCATTGCATCCAGCAGCTTTAATAAACGTGTAATTCTAGAGCTGACCGCTTGATGTCGCTGTCGTCTAAAGAAGCGTCACTAGGTGCTGCATAAACAGCTACTGTTCTCACACACATCTGTACACTACAAACCATTAACGAAGAGGGGTTTGCCAAAATAACACTGCTTAATTAAAAACTGTTGTCATAATTTACATAAAATGCTCTTTTAATAAACTTAACAAGAAGTTGTGATGATTGCTACGCTGTGTTTAGTAACCAATCCCAATAGTGCCAATAGTGCAAACCTTGTTACATTGCTACAAGTGCCAATAGATGTTACACAATCTATAAACCAAAATCTCACATCTTTGGTGATTTGGACAGAGATGTAAAATGTGCACCAGTTCATGATGAGGTAGAGCATTTATGACTGAGGAGGTTTGTTACACAGTAAACCTGCTGCTCCTCCTATGAATGCTTCAGTCATATCAACACACACAGACTCACGCTGCTTACTATTACACAAAAGCTGGACAGCTTCAAGTCATTCTGGGATAGTATCCTGAACTTTTGAGACACTGAAGAAGATTCAAAGACAATGCAATTAGATGATGTGGAGTTAGAGAAACACGTGGAGACGTCATCCCGTGAGAGCAGGACGGCCACAAACAGCCCAAAACGTCTGTCACACTCTATTGAAGAAATGCTGAAAAAACCTGTCCGACCTGACAGAACAGACAAGAAACTTAAAACATCTGGATGTACACAGACCAAGATAAAGACGGACACTCCTAAAATCAGTCCATTCACAGGTGTGTTCTTTTTAGTTTTCTCTTTCATTGTATTTTTGAATAGGTTTTACAGCTTGTGTATTGATCGGGCTAAGAAAAAATATACTATTTCTTAGCTTTTAAACCTATTTGAATGTATTTACTGAAGTTATGAGAGCTATTATATTCTGATGGTAGCTCGTCGGTCCGGGCGCAGACGGGTACGGACCACGTTCACCATGAGCCAGCTGGAGGAGCTGGAGAGAGTTTTTCAGGAAACACACTATCCTGACGTTCACACCAGAGACCAGCTCGCCTGTCGAACGCAGCTGTCTGAGGGAAGAGTTCAGGTACAATACACTGTCTGCTGAAAACACACTACTTCAAATATATGAACTGACACTGGATAATCTTGTTTTCTATGACCAGGGTATCATTTCAGAAAATATGGGTAGTTTAAATTTTATTATGCAGGCATATAAGTAAAAGTGTATAATTAATAAGTAGTAACTGAACACAGATTATTCTTAATTGTAATATCTTTTAGTAATTTTAGTAATTAATGAATTTACATGAAGGTACAAATGTTGACAAAATATAATATAATATGCAAATATTTGTGTATATATATATATATATATATATATATACTGTATATATATGTTACATGTTACACCATGTATTATGAAAACATAGACAAAATTCATTATATTCAATATATTCATTTTCAATCAATATTTGTAACTACAATACCTTAATATAATATCTTTATATATATATATATAATATTAATATATTAAAACAATTCATATATATATATATATATAATTTTTTTTTTTTTACATTTTAATTTTTGTAAATACAACACCTTAATATATATATATAATTTTATTTCATTTTTTTTGTAGTTTTAAGAAACTTTTTGAAATGTTTGCTTCACAAAGTTTGCCTCAATATTTGGGCTATTTAAGCAAAAAATAAATAAATAAATAAAAGGTGTGAAAAAGAAATAGATAAAAGACATAAAAAA
Source organism: Sinocyclocheilus rhinocerous (assembly GCF_001515625.1). NCBI lineage: Eukaryota > Metazoa > Chordata > Actinopteri > Cypriniformes > Cyprinidae > Sinocyclocheilus > Sinocyclocheilus rhinocerous. Next base: position 46,079 of record NW_015645067.1, read on the forward strand.
ACAGATAAATTATCTATCTATCTATTGTATATATAATAAATGTTTAATGAAAGTTTACGAAATGTGTGCTTTATAAAGTTTGCCTACAAGTCCAGTTGTGTATCACATTTGTTTAGATCTGGTTCCAGAACCGGCGGGCGAAGTGGAGGCGCAGTGAAGCTAAAGCAGCACACAGACCGCTAACCGAGCTGAGAGATGCAAAACACACTCACCTCCTGACTCCTGTCCTCTGTGTTCCCGTAAATACTTTCATTCACCTCCATCACAATCACTGCATCCCGTGCTGAGATCTTGAGCCCAGTGACTGGACTAATCTTCCCAAAAACACTGTGAAGAAACGGCAAAGAAAATATGATAGCATATAAATATGTTTCATTTAGATTTTTTTTTAAAACCAGATCTACAAACTAAACACAAACTACTCTTTATTTTAATCACATTTCAGCTTTTTGGAATGGTTTAAATAGTTCTGTGGTGTGATAAATGAATTTTAAGTATGTCAAAACATATTGACATACTTGTCAATATGTGTCATTCAATAAATGACACATATTGACAAGATAATATAATATAATATAATATAATATAATAATAAAGACTTGCTAAATCATTCATGCAAAGTTATTTGAAAATCTAACTAACATCCCATACTGTGTATTAATAAAGTCGGTATAAAATGAAGATTTTATTTTATTTTTATTTTGTAAATTTATTTATTTTTGTTTTGACCTCATAATGTTTAATCAGACAACTGGATCTTCTGGTGAAAACATCAGATGTATACACTGTAAAAAATTATATGACCAATAAATTATGACGTGTTTTTACATTACTTTATCTCATCAAAATAAGTTATAAGCAATAAGCAATTTTCTACTTTAATTTGCATGTATATGGTTCAACTCATTTTTCTAAGCCAGTTTAATGTCATTTAAGTTGAAATGACTTAAAGGGGTGGTTGATTGCGATTTCACTTTTTTAACATTAGTTAGTGTGTAATGTTGCTGTTTGAGCATAAACAATATATGCAAAGTTACGAAGCTGAAAGTTCAATGCAAACGGAGATATCGTCTTTTAAAATTCTGGCAGTTTAATGCCTACAAAAACG
>NW_015645067.1:47229-49516 GCF_001515625.1 Sinocyclocheilus rhinocerous
GGAATAAAGGTAAATTATGTGAAAAATAATGTTTTTTTTTTTTTTTAAACGAAGCATTAACACGTTAGACTGCACCCCATAAACACAATCAAGCCGAGAAAAAAAAACAGTGAACCATCCCTTTAAACAGCTAAGCTGACTGTACTTAAAAATTCTCCAATCATTTAGTGTGCTTAAACTCCGCCCTTGCAAGTCACGCCTACATCTCAACGCCCAATCAGCTACCACTGCATTGAACCAAGTCCCGCCCTCCATTTCTTCTTTTCCGCTAATCTTTTACACTCAAATGTATATCACAATATGGAAGAAAAGCTCTGTCGCTATTTCTGTTTCATCGCGAAAAATGAATTTAAAAGTGTTTAAATATCCTGTTTCTGATTGGCTGTTTTCAATTCCAGTACCCGAGTTTTCACCAGAAGCTCTGGCTGCCGGAGTCAAGCTGTCCTCCCATTGGTTCTCCTGAACTCGCCACACTTCAACACCGTTCATACTTCTGACCTCATCGCTTTCATGGGCCACTGCAAAAGAGACATTTTCAGCTTCAATCTAATGAAGATCAAGGATCTATTCTAAGAATAAAAGGACATATCATGTCTTGTATTACAGTATATCGATTGTTAACAGCTTTTCCATGAATCTACATGAAATTGTAGATTATATATGTGTACATGTGTCTGTGGTTAATTAAACAACGTAAATATGTATTTAACTAATTGTTTAGAACAAGTGTTCTATTAGGCGGCATCATGATGTTATCGCCGCCCTCCAAGAGATGAACTTGTAAACTTAAATGGATATGGTGCCATAAATGAATTTTGTTGTCGAAATTTTTAATTATCACTGAATTAGTTTATTGGCTCTTAAGCCAGTCTTATCTTAATTTGACTGAGTTCACAGGCAGGTCAGGACGGGTAGAGAGGGCAAACGCAAGGGTGACTGCTTGTTGAATACTGAAGGAAAACAGACAACAGATAACAGCAAAAATCAAACCCTAGTCTCGAGTTATCTGAGGGCAATGGGGCCGATTCATGAAGTAAATCCACGTGTTTTCAGGCTGGAGGACAAAAATCACAAAATGTTTTGCTTGAAACCAACATAGAAAACCCCTCCTAGTGAAAACAAGCTTTTGTCTCATTGGACTTTTGACTCAAATTCTTATAGTGACAACTATTATTTGACAACATACCCCGGTCTCCTGTATTATCTGATATTGGAGTTTAATTTTAAAAACTGTTCTGAAGAATCACTTGGTTTCTTGTAACGTTCATTTGTATTGTGTATAGCAGCTCATTTTTTGACACATAATAAACCCCAAATGTCATAGAACAGTGAACTTGGGCACACACACACATACCTCATAAAATGGTAAAATAAACAAGACTTTGAGATGGATGCAGTTTGTGTGTCATCATTTATGACAAGCTGATTCAAAGTGACTTTGCACTAAACGGTGAACACGAAAATCTGTCTGAGCTGGAATATTTTCTGTATGTAAAATTTACACATGTATTTTTGTTTAGGCTACATTATGGGAAATTTGTGGGAGTCTGATGGTAAAGACATTTATCATAGTAAATCAACAAAGCTATGACAGAACTAGCATACTACTCTTACTCTTTATGCCACAGAAAGATTTGGTAAAAGTAGTAAGAGTAGAGAGACTTTTTTCAACAAAAAAGTTCGGTTACAAAAATGATTCATTGATTTTTTTATCACGTGGTCTTGACAATATGGTTTGGTAAATTGCCTGATGGCATAGACGAGTTTTTAAATCGTTTTTTAATAAGGGTATTTATTTTCATTTAATGTGTGGCAGTGCATTTTGTTTTAGCAATGATTCAGCTCATTTAAAGGCTTAAAGGGTTAGTTAACCCAAAAATGTAAATTAGGCTGTGTTTTACTCACCCCAGAGCCATCCTAGGTGTATATGACTTTCTTCTTTCAGATGAATCCAGTCGGAGTTATATTAAAAATTGTCTTTGATCTTTCAAGCTGTTTAATGCCACTCAGTGGGTGTTGCATGCATCAGTCCAAAATAAGTTAAATAAAAAGCGCCTATCCATAAAAAAACCCGTCTCACACGGCTCCGGGGGGTGAATAAAGGCCTCCTGTAGCGAATCGATGCGCTTTTGTAAGAAAAATATCCATATTCAAAACACTATAATCAATAATCAACAATAATCACTTTAATCTAGCTTGCCCTCACTGTTGTAAACGGAAGCAGTTCCGGGCGGATGACGCATGAGTTCAGCGCTGCGCATGCGCCGGTGAGTCTCGTGAAAACCAA
>NW_015645067.1:49624-60317 GCF_001515625.1 Sinocyclocheilus rhinocerous
TGTTTTTGGGTGAACTAACCCTTTGGCTTGGCTCATTACGAATCGTTCAGTGAGTCGGTTGTTGACTCAAATGATTCGGTCCGATTAGTGAACAAATCCTTCAATCCTATTCGTAATAAAGACTGGTTGTGTGAACCGGATCAAACAATTAATTGAAGATCCTTGATATATAATTCTTTGAAAAAGGCCTGAAATAAAAAAAAATTGCATTAAATATATTTGGAAACAATATCTACAAGTAAAAACTTGAAAGCAATGCGAATTATGCAGTGGTTTAATATGTGCAATGATTGTCTGTTTTTTTTTGTTTTTGTTTTTTTTACAATTTGCTGGGATCTCAAAAAAAAAAAAAAAATCATTGAAAAGTTCCGTGGCTCATTACGAATCGTTCAGTGAGTCGGTTGTTGACTCAAATGATTCGGTCCGATTAGTGAACAAATCCTTCAATCCTATTCGTAATAAAGACTGGTTGTGTGAACCGGATCAAACAATTAATTGAAGATCCTTGATATATAATTCTTTGAAAAAGGCCTGAAAAAAAAAAAATTTGCATTAAATATATTTGGAAACGATATCTACAAGTAAAAACTTGAAAGCAATGCGAATTATGTAGCGGTTTAATATGTGCAATGATTGTCTGTTTTTTTTGTTTTTTTTTACAATTTGCTGGGATCTCAAAACAAAAACAAAAAATCATTGCAAAGATCCGAATCGAAGGAATGATTCATTTGCGAATCGGGCATCGCTTGTTGAAGTTTGCAAAATGGAGTTCGCAAAATCAAGGAAATCTCTGTTTAACCAGAGACTGTCATATTATTAAAGCTGCTTTGGTTCAACGTTGTTCTTGTTCATATATTGTAATAAAATGCTCACGTTAAAAACGGAAAATACTGTCCCTATAGAAATAGCAACTGATTCATATTGTGTTGTGGCGCGTTCACGGTATTTTTTTCTGCACCTTCACACACTTGTGTTTATTTTTACTGCCGTGGCCTTACCTTGACATCTTTACTCTTCCAAATGTTCAACTTTTCACCTTCGTGTTTATCTGTGTTTACAGCCTCTAAGCAATGAAGCGAAATCCTACTATCTCAGTGTTATCAGCACACCCTTCTGACTACGGCAGAAAATCCGGTATTTAATTGGTCAACAGATGAGGATTAATCAATATTTGCTGAGTGATACGCAAATGTTGGATCAGGGATTTCTGTGGAGTAAAACACGTTAACATGGTGAACAGCGACGTAAGTAGACTTATACAGTACGACAAGCATAGGTTACGTGAATGCGTAGAATCAAAGTAGCCTACCTTTTAAGGATTTGTAGTCTGGTATAATATAATTAATGTGCAGTCTTTTTGGCATTATCATCAATATTCGGTAGACTTCTGCCCTCTTGTGGCATTTTTAGCGAATCACTCCTCAAACAGACTGAAATAGGTCTATGCATTGTTTACATCAAACTAAGTGACCTATTGATGAGTAGGCTATAACCAGTTTTGGGAAGTAGCTAGCTAGGTACATGTAGCCTAAATAAATTACGTAATTTCATTACAATATAAATATAATTGTAATTAGTTACTGAGAAAAAAATGTGTAATTAAATTACAATTACTTATGAAAATGTTAACGATTACAAAGGGGGTTATTGTGTTTTTTTTCCACACACACCGGCGTACAGATTTAAATGTTTTTCATAAATTGCAGTGACTGCTCTAAAATATGAGACACCGATGTTTCAGGAGTTTAGGACACAGTTGTTTAGGACACAAGTGTTTTAGTTGGGTTTATGTATATGCTTTATTTTTTAAGATAAGCTGTTTCTTTCAAGCCACTGTTAGATGCCAGTGTTTCCTGTCATAACTATGCAAAGATTTGATTTCAAAAACAGTATCGTAGCTACTAAACTATGGATTTTGAAAGTCGGACAGTAACTGTTAACCCTTTGTTTGAAAATGATTAACAGTTGAAAACCTTAGAAATTTAGGAAAGTAGCCTAATCAAATGTAATCAGTTACATTCCTTTCACAAAGTAACTGAAATAGTTACACTACTTATTACATTTTAGATATAGCATAACTTGTATTCTGTAACCTGTTACATTTCCAAAGTAACCGTCCCAACACTGATTATAACTGTAAACCTTACATCTTTAATCTTACGGCAAAGGTTGAACTCATGAATATTAATGATGTAATGTCACGTTGGCCACTATGCACCTGATTGGCTGAAAGGCATACATTAATATGTGGGCGGGCTCTGCAACCTTTCGATATAAGTACTTCTGGAATAACCATTTTCAGAATATCAACTGGAAATTGATTTGGACTTATAATAAATTCTGTGTCACTAATAAAGTTAGTGAAATTTACTTTAAAATTATACATATACTTTATCCAACTAACCAGTTCCTCAAGAGATACAAAGCTGATCGCTCTGATTTTTATTTATTTTTATTTTTTGTGGAATGTATGTATATTAATTTTTTTGGGATTGATGTTGAATATTTATTTACTATGTTGAGTGGATCTAAAATTGATATAAGGAAAAGAGATGTTATATTTAATTTTGATTTAAAAAATGGATAAATATGGATAAGTCACATTTTTACACTAAATATTCTAATATTATTAGATAAGTTTTATATGCACAAATGTGAATGATCTGAAAGGAAGGCCAATATCTCCCAAAGTTGACTTAAGGATTTATTTTTAATACTCTTCAAGGACTTTCAAGTCGGAAAGCAACCAGAACTATAAAGAACTAAACTCCTTCTCACTATTGTGATTATTGATGTATTCCTTGTTTTTATTATTATTTTTCTTCCTTTTTCTTTCATAAAATGTGATTGTCCTGTTTGTAATATTTAATTATGGCTTGAATGTTAATTGTTCAGCATATACAATAAAAAAAAAAAATAAATAAATAAAAAAATATATATATATATATTAATAATAATATGCAGGCGGTAGTTATCTCAGTGTTGCGGAAGCGCAGCTTATGACTATTAATTAAGTCACGTGCCTGGGCGCTCCCGGAAGGTTACTAAGCAACGAAGGCGCGACTCGATTCATATGCATGAGCTGCAGCAAGATGCGCTGACGTCACAGCAGGAGGAGCGCAGAAGTGAGTCGGGCCACTTTTCTCCATCCTAGCGATGATGGCGTCTCGACACCCATGAGCAAGCAGAAAAAGAGGAGGAAGAAAGAAAGGAAGAAAGAAAGAAAGCGAGGCCCCTTTCAGGATCGTGATGATTAATTTTTGCTTCGGACTTCAATTCGTTCGTCTTTTGTTGTTGATATGTCTGGATCATTGACTTTGTATTGGAGGTTGGGGTAAGGCGCAGGTGCCTCCATCCATCCGTTCATCTATCCGTCCATCCAGCGCAGTGGAGGGGCCGGGCCGGCCCGATGGCTGCTGGGGGAGGTGGAGGAGGATGCGGGGAGTCGGTGGATCATTACCGGGCGGAGGTGGAGCGGCTGACCCGCGAGCTCGTGGAGGCGAACCGGGAGAAGGTCCGGGCGGCGGAGTGCGGGCTGGCGGTGCTGGAGGAGAACCAGAGCCTCAAACAGCAGTATGCGGAGCTCGAGGCCGAGCAGGAGACCCTCCGACAGGAGCTGGAGCAGCTGCAGGAGGTACAGCTCATGAAGATGCTTTTCAGACAACAGGCCTATTGTGCTTTATGTTATAGAACAGAACAGAATTAAATGGGAAACAACTGAAAACAACAAAGTAGAAAAGAGTGTTGCCAAAAATCTGGTCATGTCATGTTGTTATGGAATTTAATATTGCCAAGAAATAGGTTATGTTATGTTTGTTATGTTATGTTACAGTATGTTATGTTATGTTATGGGAAAGAACAGGAAACAGAACAGAATATTGGCCAAAACCCGTTCATGTCATGTTATGTCATGGAAAAGAATAGAAAAGAATAGAATAGAATATTGCCAAAAATCTGCTTATGTTATTATCACAAAGAATAATACTGCAATAATCTGATAATGTCATGTTATGGTTGGAATAGAATATTAACAACATGTTGTGTTATGCTACCGAAAAGAATGACAATTTAAAAAAAAGAAGTATAGAATATTGTCAAAAATCTTAAGATATTTTTGAATAGAGTATAGAATAAAATAGACTTTTGCAAAGTCTGTTCATGTCATGTTATGTTTTGGATAGAATATTGACAATATATATGTTATGTTATTTTGTGTTATGTTATTAGAAAAATAGAACTCAATAGAATAGAATATTGTCAGAAATCCGGTAATGTTATTATTGAAAAGAGTAGAATAAATTAGACTATTGCAAATAAATAAATACATACATTTTAAAAATACAGAAATAAATAAATACATAAAAATCTGTTCATGTCATGTTATGTTTTGGAAAAGAATATTGACAACATCTAGGCTGTTATATTATGTTGTTGAAAAGGAAAGAATTGAATATTAGAGTGCAATAGAACAATAGAATAGAATATTGTCAAAAATCTGGTTATGTTGTCATGGAAAAGAGTAGAAAAGAATAGAATTTTGCCAAAAACCCCAAAGATAGATTGACATACAGTATGTGTGTAGAACAGAAAACAGTAGAAAGAATTGTAGAATAAAATAGGATAGAATAGAACAGATTATAATACAAAAAAAAATTGCTAGTCACAAAAATGTGATTTTTCCCCCATGTCTACTACTACATGAAACTTAAAAAAGCAAAGCAAATCATGTGCTGTAAATCATACACACTAGAGACTGTGCTATACTGAAACTGCAGTTGTGGTGAATCAGTGACTATAACAGCAGAAATAAAGAAGGCAGTGCAACAAGAAATATCATACAGAAAAGGCGATCCTCCGTGTTCAATGGCGTCTGTGCTCTGACCTGAATAATGTTGTTTTGTGCCTGTCTAGTGTGCTCAGAGATTGTGTGTCTGCTCATGCCTGTTTGTTTGCAACATTTATTTACAAAGTTGCAACATTACTTAGTTCTAATTATCTAGTTTTAAATTCTCAGCAGCTATCTCAAAAGGTCTGAGTAAGCAATAACAGTTTTGCAGCATGTTAACGTTTCGAGTCGCAGAGTAAATGATGTTCTTGACTGATGCATTTCATTGCTCCTCGTCTATATTCCCACAGCCTGAGTTTATTCATAGCTTTAGAGGCAGTGTACTCTTGCTGACTGCAGTGGACTGCGCTGAAGGTTAGCACAGGGCGACGGCTGCCAGCAAACACGCTCACAGATAATAAGATTGACATAGAAACGCGTCTGCTTCAGGAGTCCTTCATATGCACTTGTACAAAGACTGTCATTGAAACCCCCAAAAAATCCAAAGCGAAACGAAACTCCAGAGTGGATTGATTTACAGTGATAAGTCTGGCTTGATTTATAACTATATCATATAATAATCGTAGCTTTTCTTGTGATGGAGGTGAATAAGGTTATAATAAAAATATGTGATTAAAAAGAGAACTGCAGGCTTTGCTAATGCACACAGCACATCTTTAATTGGCTGCTTCGGATCTTTATTAAATCTCAATGAACTGTATTGATCGTTGACTAATAGATCAGAGCTCTGCGCTGGAAATTGCTCACAAATTTGGCATTGAGCGATATTCTTCAGTGTCTTCAGATAATAAGAAGGACTGGGATGAAAGCCATCAGTATTGCATGTCATAATCACGAAAATACACAACTATTGGGTAAAATATTTCATTTTTATTCAGGTCGAGCTGCATTTTATTGGTTCTTTTTGGCATTGAATGAATTATAAGTAAATTGGAAGTATGTTTTGAAATTTATAGCCAGTATCTTTATCCATTGTATTAGATGGATTGTTTTTGTTGCAAGTAAATAGGAAGGTATCTTAGAAGGTAGTAGTGTAAGTCAGTCTGTGATGCCTTAAAATAAAATGTAAGCAGCTCACATTTGATTTTTTAAAATTGTTGTTAATGAATATTGCTCATATAATTTCTTGTAATATGCATTTTATTGGTAATTATCTGTATTTCCCGGTGTATGCAATAGTAATGGTAATCTGAGACATACCAGATGATGAAGGCATCTGCTGATATATTATTCATAAATGTCTATTTCTGACATTCAAGACTCCCCATTGGCCTGCTAAGATTGGCTGCTACTAGAACCTGAAACTGGAAAAGAGCAATAATATGCTTAAATATGACAAACACAAAAAATATATATATTATTATATTGCCAAAAAATTATTTTATTATTTTATTTATTTATTTATTTTTGTTATTGTTGTTGTTACACAAGCATGTTTCCCAGAGTCCTTTGTGTTTCCTTGGCAAAACCACAACCCCGTGAGCTCAGAAGCTTCCAGGAGCCTCATGTGACCTTCCCAAGAATTCCCATAACAAACAGCCATTCATTCAAAAGCTGCTTTATAGTTGTTTACTTGGATTCCACCAAGCACATGCATCATTCAGAGTGAATCTCCCAATCACGTTTCCCACGGTCTTTCATAATGAACAAGAAGAGCTGACAGTTTATTGGCTGATGCCGGTTTACCTCCATTTGCAATATTGGCAGAATATAGCAGTGTCTGTTGTGGCTTGTAAGCTGCCAATCAAACACAGTGTCAAAAGTTGTTCCTTTAATATCACAAATACAAGCAAAACACACTCAGTTGTCATCTTACGTCTCTGATATACAGCCAGTCCTCAGGATGGCTTGTGGGAGCACTTTTTACTCCAACTGAGAGTCTTCTGAAGGCTTTGAGGATTGAATCTGTCTCAGAACGATAATGCCTAGGGATATTTGAGGCTGTGCCTTATTGGAAAAAAAGGAGAGTTTTTCCAACAAATCTAGATCTGAGAAATACTGGGTTCTTGTGATCCTTTTCGGAGGATTATATAATTAATTTGATTGCTGCAATTGCTTATTATTAGGGCCATTTACACATTAACTGTAAAATGCTTACTTATTCGCTGTTGATGAGATGTTTGGACTCATAGCACTGCATTTGCTAATTGCTGATTGGTGGTTATATGCTTTAAGAGCATGCTGAAGTGGTTTCCAGATGAGAAAATCACTCATTTCTGACTGGGTTGGTGTTTCTGGCGGTGCATCATGTGTGGCTGGTAATGTACATCAGATGAAAAGTGCAGAGGTGCATTAGTTGCAGCAGCTCAGAGCTAAAAGCATCAGTCGGCAGAGCAGCATGTCGCATGCAGAGCTGGTTAATGCAGCTCAAGTGTGAATGTGAATCCAAAATAACCTGGGAAAAACATGATGGATATGTGGGTTTGAAGTGATGAAACAATAGATAAAGTGTTGAGAATGAAGACAAAAGGGCACTTTGTGACCTTTAAAACAAAGGCTTGTGCTTTATCTTTTTGAAATAATTCAGTGACGGATTTCTTCAGAGTTCATGCCGAGTTCCTGATGTGCTCGGGCCGGAGCTTGGAGACACTGAGTTATGAATTATGGATGGGACAGATCCAGGCACTTAGGGGGAGACATGTGAACGTCAGGTTGTATAATACACACAGAGAAACATTCGCTGCATAATTCAGGTAATTATCTGTATTTCCCGGTGTATGCAATAGTAATGGTAATCTGAGACATACCAGATGATGAAGGCATCTGCTGATATATTATTCATAAATGTCTATTTCTGACATTCAAGACTCCCCATTGGCCTGCTAAGATTGGCTGCTACTAGAACCTGAAACTGGAAAAGAGCAATAATATGCTTAAATATGACAAACACAAAAAATATATATATTATTATATTGCCAAAAAATTATTTTATTATTTTATTTATTTATTTATTTTTGTTATTGTTGTTGTTACACAAGCATGTTTCCCAGAGTCCTTTGTGTTTCCTTGGCAAAACCACAACCCCGTGAGCTCAGAAGCTTCCAGGAGCCTCATGTGACCTTCCCAAGAATTCCCATAACAAACAGCCATTCATTCAAAAGCTGCTTTATAGTTGTTTACTTGGATTCCACCGAGCACATGCATCATTCAGAGTGAATCTCCCAATCACGTTTCCCACGGTCTTTCATAATGAACAAGAAGAGCTGACAGTTTATTGGCTGATGCCGGTTTACCTCCATTTGCAATATTGGCAGAATATAGCAGTGTCTGTTGTGGCTTGTAAGCTGCCAATCAAACACAGTGTCAAAAGTTGTTCCTTTAATATCACAAATACAAGCAAAACACACTCAGTTGTCATCTTACGTCTCTGATATACAGCCAGTCCTCAGGATGGCTTGTGGGAGCACTTTTTACTCCAACTGAGAGTCTTCTGAAGGCTTTGAGGATTGAATCTGTCTCAGAACGATAATGCCTAGGGATATTTGAGGCTGTGCCTTATTGGAAAAAAAGGAGAGTTTTTCCAACAAATCTAGATCTGAGAAATACTGGGTTCTTGTGATCCTTTTCGGAGGATTATATAATTAATTTGATTGCTGCAATTGCTTATTATTAGGGCCATTTACACATTAACTGTAAAATGCTTACTTATTCGCAGTTGATGAGATGTTTGGACTCATAGCACTGCATTTGCTAATTGCTGATTGGTGGTTATATGCTTTAAGAGCATGCTGAAGTGGTTTCCAGATGAGAAAATCACTCATTTCTGACTGGGTTGGTGTTTCTGGCGGTGCATCATGTGTGGCTGGTAATGTACATCAGATGAAAAGTGCAGAGGCGCATTAGTTGCAGCAGCTCAGAGCCAAAAGCATCAGTCGGCAGAGCAGCATGTCGCATGCAGAGCTGGTTTAATGCAGCTCAAGTGTGAATGTGAATCCAAAATAACCTGGGAAAAACATGATGGATATGTGGGTTTGAAGTGATGAAACAATAGATAAAGTGTTGAGAATGAAGACAAAAGGGCACTTTGTGACCTTTAAAACAAAGGCTTGTGCTTTATCTTTTTGAAATAATTCAGTGACGGATTTCTTCAGAGTTCATGCCGAGTTCCTGATGTGCTCGGGCCGGAGCTTGGAGACACTGAGTTATGAATTATGGATGGGACAGATCCAGGCACTTAGGGGGAGACATGTGAACGTCAGGTTGTATAATACACACAGAGAAACATTCGCTGCATAATTCACGTGATGTCAAGTACTTGACTTCATTAAAACACCCAGGTCAGATTTAAGCATAAAATCATAAGGCGAAAAAAAATGCTTAATTAATTAGCATAAAGAAAATTAAGCCTATTTTAGGTCGATTATTTATTTATTTATTGCAGGATTTAAATTTGACATTATTTTCATGAGACTTAATCACATTTAAACTCTCCATTTTGTATTTTTTGTATTATGTTTTGTATATTTTTGTATGATCTCTATGCTCAAACGTGTCATTACTGTAATACAATGCTAATTTTAACAATATATTTAAATAATATATCTTTATTATATATTAAAATATATGAAATTTATATTTTGTATACATTTTTTATAATTTAATTTTTTCATTTTTCATATTTGTCAAATAACTGCTTATTGTATTGGCTCTATCTGATTCAGATATATGTTAACCGGTGTTGATCATATACAGAAATGTAATATACATACCAGTAAATATATACAGTATATATCTCTCAAGCACACTTTTACAAACTCAGGCAAGGGCAAAGCTGTCAGTAGCTGATTAATGAGGATTATTTTATATTATGCAACAAGAAACTCCATGTCAGACATGGAGGCGTCCTTTTCAGCAGCTCTGTCTCTCACAAACACTGTGCAACATGCATCTAACAGACACGCATCTCATCATGTTTCTGTTGCAGCACCATCTGATCTGATTCCTGTACAGAAATAAACTGACTTTGAGCTGCTTTGGAGCTCTGCTGCTGCTGCAGAGCGGGTCACATATAAAGGTTCACTGCGGCCCACAGGCCTTCATATCGATCCGTGTCTGTGTGGAGCTCTCTCCAGAAAATTATAAGGCTCAGCTTACTGCCTGCCTCTCACAGCGCCAGCAGACACTGTTTAAACCAGACAGAGAGACAGACAAACGGACGGATGGACAGACAGACGGATAGACGGATAGATAGATAGATAGATAGATAGATAGGATCATGGGAAATGTGTTGTGGGAGTGAGATCGTCTGAGGGGTGTGAATGTGGAGAGAGAGAGACGGAGGGCTGCTGTGCTCCAGCTTTGTCTTTGTGAAGAAAGAATCTCCTGGGTGATTTTCAGTCTCTCTGTGTGTGTGTGTGTGTGTGTGTGTGTGTGGCATTGGCATTGAGCGATATTCTTCAGTGTCTTCAGATAATAAGAGGACTAGGATGAAAACCATCAATCTTGCATGTCATAATGACGAAAATACACAACTATTGGGTAAAATATTTCATTTTTATTCAGGTCGAACTGCATTTTATTGGTTCTTTTTGGCATTGAATGAATTATAAGTAAATTGGAAGTATGTTTTGAAATTTGTGTGCGTGCGTGCGTGCGTGTGTGTGCGTGTGTGTGGGTCTTATGCAAGTCAGTCAGACAGATCTGTCAAAGTTTCACTTTACTTGAAACAATTTGTTCTTTTGGAATGTTTGGAAACGTCGTCAAACAAAGTTGACATCATACATAAGAAAAAAAAACTAATAGCTATGGTTTAAATATATTTAAATATTATATATGTATATATATATATATATATATATATATACATATTCACTTGAAACAATAAACTCATTTAGAATGTGTGGCCAC
>NW_015645067.1:61119-78452 GCF_001515625.1 Sinocyclocheilus rhinocerous
TTGTACAAAGACTGTCATTGAAACCCCCAAAAAATCCAAAGCGAAACGAAACTCCAGAGTGGATTGATTTACAGTGATAAGTCTGGCTTGATTTATAACTATATCATATAATAATCGTAGCTTTTCTTGTGATGGAGGTGAATAAGGTTATAATAAAAATATGTGATTAAAAAGAGAACTGCAGGCTTTGCTAATGCACACAGCACATCTTTAATTGGCTGCTTCGGATCTTTATTAAATCTCAATGAACTGTATTGATCGTTGACTAATAGATCAGAGCTCTGCGCTGGAAATTGCTCACAAATTTGGCATTGAGCGATATTCTTCAGTGTCTTCAGATAATAAGAAGGACTGGGATGAAAGCCATCAGTATTGCATGTCATAATCACGAAAATACACAACTATTGGGTAAAATATTTCATTTTTATTCAGGTCGAGCTGCATTTTATTGGTTCTTTTTGGCATTGAATGAATTATAAGTAAATTGGAAGTATGTTTTGAAATTTGTGTGCGTGCGTGCGTGCGTGTGTGTGCGTGTGTGTGGGTCTTATGCAAGTCAGTCAGACAGATCTGTCAAAGTTTCACTTTACTTGAAACAATTTGTTCTTTTGGAATGTTTGGAAACGTCGTCAAACAAAGTTGACATCATACATAAGAAAAAAAAACTAATAGCTATGGTTTAAATATATTTAAATATTATATATGTATATATATATATATATATATATATATACATATTCACTTGAAACAATAAACTCATTTAGAATGTTTGGCCACATCAAACAAAGATTAGGAGGAGTATGATGACATCATACTCACGAAAACAAATATAAATATGATTTAAATTGTATTTAAATATAATTAATATATAAATAAGACATCCAAGTGTATTTATATAACTATTATGCATTTAAATTCATTTAAATATTAAGTCAAAATGCTTGAAACTGACTCATTTAGTGATAAATAACTATTGTGATGTTTTATATGATAATTTATATTATTATGTATGTGTTTTTTTAACTGGTTTATAAGCCATTGGCACATATCCGCCTCAAACTTGTCTAGTAACCGCTACTGAGGTAAATTAAGTGTAAACGTTGGTCACTTTTCACCATGTTTATTTTATCCTAAATTTGTGTAGTATGGAGGTGGATCACAATGACTCAGGGCTAAATCTCTCCAGTCTGCTTCCTGTCATGTGATACATGAATGTACAACTGTTCCTCATGCCGTTAACATCTAATACTCCCTATAATCGAGTGCATACTGCCCAGTGTTATGTTAGTAATATTTATATAAGTTTTTATTAATATTTTTAGTATTTTTATGTGCTTTTGCTATTTACATTAGCTTTTTAATCTATTTATCTTATATTCATTTTATCATTATTTTAATTAACCAGCCAGAACTGGACTCGGATCAGCCGAAACATTTAACCTTTCAACCCCGGTGCAGATTACTGACCCGCTGCCATGCTTTTATAATACAGCACAACAACCGTCTATTTAATTTGTGTTTATTCCACATCACAAGGTCTCAATCAAGTCACAATCAAGTTACTGATTTGTGGGATAAATAAAGCGTGATAAGAGTCCGGTGATAAAGGCCCAGTGCGTCACTCATTATATCACACCATATTACTGAACTGACTAAATATAGTCTCAGGACGTCTTGAGGCACGTCACAGAAATATATCTGTGTCTTCTTTTCAGTGTTATTTTGAACTAATAATAAATAATATTTTCCTAATCCAATGTAAATTAAATTTTAATCTAAAATATTTTCAGTTTAGTATCATTGATATACTATTAAAGTTTTTGTTAATATTGGGAATTTTATTTTAGCATTTTATAAGTGAATTATATTTATAATTTTCATTGTAAAGTTTTAGCAATTTTCTTGTGTTTTTGTCATTTTTATTATTTTTTACGTTATATTTTTACTAAGTTTAATTTTTAGTTATTTTAATACTTCAACTTAAAATTATTTTTCATCGATTTTATTTTATTGTAATGCATTACATTTTATTTAATATATTTGTTATTGTATTTTGTATTTTATTGTATTGTATTTTATGTTAGTTATTTTTTATTTTTTTATTTATATATATTTTTTGAAGTAATGAAATTTGTTTATGGTTTTAGTTTTCATTTTAACTAATGATAATATCCCTGATCTGTTGACATTAATTAATGCATTGTGAACTACCATGAACAAACAATTAACATTTCTATTTTTATTTAATTTTTTACAAAATATTTGTGTAAAAAACACAGAGTTCTCCTTCCAGCACAGCAGGACTGACTGACCATGAGGGAGAGCTTGATTCAGTTTCCAGCTAATGCGTCTGTTTGAAAGGCTCCATCGCTCTCCATCCATGCTTCCTCTGAGAGCATAATAAGACTCATTCGGCTCTCTCTCCATTACAGTGACTCTCTCTCACACAGTAAAACGGGCATTCAGCAAATACTACGGTCATTCTGTCTCCGATCATGCTATTGAATGCTGTTATCAGTTCTGTCCCATGATGCACTGCTCCATAAGTCTGTTATTTCTCCTGTCATTCCTCATACCTGGAGTGTTGAGCTCCACTACACCTCCTAATTGATTTTTCACACTATGAGCTTCTGCTTCTCTCGGCTGAGCGCTGCATTGATTTTCTCAGTGTCTTATGCAAGATCACGTTGTCATTTATTCCCCTCACGTCTTCCAGATTATGGACAATATTGCCTGAACTTCACCTCGCATTGTGAGGTCACCGAATCGGTGTCTCCTGTACTTTACAGCTTTCGCTGTTTTAGGATCTTTGTCTTAATTGTCTGTTTTTCAGATATTAAATCCATGGTTATTATCATTAACTAGAATTAAACATTTTTGTTCATGGAAATAAAAGCAGAAATAAAATAGAAAAAAAGAAAAACTTAAACTAAGTGAAAATTAGAAATGTTGCCTTGGCAGCTATACCTGAAATAAGTTTAAACTGAAGCAATAAAATTATTAACTGGGAATAAATAATAACTATAACTGAGCTAAAGCTAAAGCTAGAAAAATATATTAAACCTAAATAGTAATATCTATTTAAAAACATAAATATGACAAAAGCGCTTAACAAAATTACAAAAAAAATAAACTGAAATTAAACTGAAAATCTAAAAATAAAAGCTAATTTAAAATATTAATAGTATCATAGTATATAAATAATACTAAAATGTTACTCTCAGATCACACATATAATCTACTTTTTAGGTAAGGAAACTTTGATATTTGACCTTATCTATCTTAAGTATATACTAGAGCATGGACATCTTAGCATATGCTTTTGGTAAAAATGGCAAAACAAGATATTTCACATTTAAACCTGGATTTCAAGCACTGATGTGAATTTATTACAATTAAATATTACAATTAAAAGTATGTGCTTCACTATTGATTTAGTACATGATTTAGTATTTCATAAAACTACAATGGTCTTACTTACCACGAGGAGTGGTAAAAATACTTCGAAAATCCACCTTAAATAGTATTTTTGGGCACTTTGAATTACTAGAAGCACAAATCTAAATCACAGATTGCTTTGTCAGGTACGGTTTGTGTTTACATGAAAAGTGTTGGCATCTAGCCAAATTCATTGCCTTAAAATGAATTCATATTTCACTTCTAGATTAAAAACTGTTGGCATTGCATTCCTCCCCTTTATTATACAACTGAAAAAATCTTTAATGCAAGGATTTCTGAGAAATGTTAGCCCAAAATAACATGCACAGATGCATACTTTTTAAATGCATGCTATATTAAATGCACTGTTATTTGGGATTGTCTAACCCTAATATTGCACACTATTTACTATGTTTAAGGTACAAATTGTGATGCATCCAAAAGTGTTTCTTGCATGCATTTAATGCATGAATGTATTCCTTAATTAAGCATTTTTTTCTCTTCCTCAGGCCTTCAGCCAGACGTACACCACCCAAAGGAAGGTGGCTGAAGACGGGGAGACCAATGAGGAGACACTGCTGCAGGAGTCGGCCACTAAGGAAGCGTACTACATGGGCCGCCTACTTGAGCAGCAGGCCGAGCTGAAGAGCAGCAGATCACAGGCGTCCTGCACGGAGGCTGAGAACGAGAGACTGAGCACCATCCTACAGGAGCTGAGAGAGGTCAGAAACTCTCTCTTAATAAACATCGTAAATCCATTATTGGTTTGACATCGCAAATGTATCCCCGTATTCAGGTCTGGTGTTGAAATCTTTCTCTGTTTCCCCCTCTGTGTCTCTCAGAGTAATGAGATGTTGGAGTTGCAGAGAAGCCGGATGAGAGAAGAGATCAGGGAGTATAAATTTAGAGAGGCCAGATTACTGCAAGACTACACCGAACTGGAGGAGGAGAACATCTCGCTGCAGAAACTGGTGTCCACGCTCAAGCAGAACCAGGTAAACACACTCACAGTTACCCCCTTTACACTGACACAGTTCTGGTGAGCAGTCTAGAACCATTACACACATTTCCACTAAAGAAAAGAAGGTCCTAGGCCAGAAAAAAATGTCTTTGCACTGGCCTTAGAGCAAAAAAAATTATGTAAGTTGATAATGTCGTCACCAAATACATTTTTCAAAACAACAACAGAAAACTAGCTGATACAAAATTAGATCGCTTCCATTATATGCAACATGCATTCAGTAGACAGACAAAATGTTACTATTTTTGACTTAATTTTCCCCATCCATCTGTAATTCTATTATAAGTATTATTATTAAAATTATAAACATTACGTGTGAATTTATTATTTTATATTGTATTTCTTTTTATATAAATTTATTAAATATAAGTATTAGTATTTTTTATTTATAAGTACTGTACTTACATATTTTTATATTATATTATACATATATTTAAATTGATATGTAAATAGTTATTATATACATTTATGAACTATTTATAAATATTTTTGTTACATTATATTATACTTATTTTTTTATTCATATTTAAATAGCTTCTGACCAATTGATTTCTATACATTTTATTTTTATATAAATTTATGAACTTATAAGTCTTTACATATATTTTAAATTATACTTATATTTAAGTTGATATTCAAATAATTTGTTACCAATTAATTACTATAAAATGTCATTTATTTTTATACATATTTATAAACCTTATAAGTATTTATATTTTTATTTTACATTACACATTTTCAAAAACTTCTGACCATTAAGTCACAGATGGCATACATACACTAAATTATATTACTTTCAATGTTAAAATAAATTCTCAAAACTAGGCGTAAAACCTTTATGCATCGTATTTGTTTGTGGCAGGTTACGTAGAAACAGTCTCGGATATTTCCAGATTCAAAACAAATGGCTATTCTCTGTTCTATCAGGTGGAGTATGAGGGCTTGAAGCATGAAATCAAAGTTCTGGAGGAGGAAGCAGCCCTGCTTAACAGCCAATTAGAAGATGCGCTGCGCCTGAAGGACATCTCTGAGACCCAATTGGAGGAGGCTTTGAATTCTCTGAAAAGCGAGCGAGAACAGAAGTATGCTCTGCGCAAGGAATTAGCACATCATCTAACCGTGTGCGATGGGGGTTTCAGCTCAGGCTGTGCCCACCTGATCGCCCTGACCTCAGCGCCACCTAGTGGCAGTGCCACCCCAACAGCCGCCACATCGCCCAGCAGCGAAGACGGTGGCAAGTGCAACGGGCATCTGCTTCAAGGTGCAGCGGGATCAGTTTTGAGCCGACTGAACGGAGACTTCAGGCCATCGAGTTTGAGGAAGACTGAAATTCTGACCCCTGACCTCTTTAGTGAGCTCAATGGCCCTGAAAACCTGAAACTAAGACAACAGCTTCAGCAGGTCAGTATGAAGGGGTGGGGCCTATGTTAGCCACACCCTTATAATGAATATATAAACAGCGTAAACCTATAGAAACATTTCTATCAGCCTGCATTCATTTTTACACAGCAAAGCTTTATGTTGCCAGCCCAGAGGTATAATAAATTTACCTCTTTAATATTTCTTTCATATATCCTTTGGTTGTTTTTTTCTCTTAATTTCCCTATTTTGAAGCTTTTTAAACTCATCTTTCATGCTTAAGATCCTAAATAGTGACAAACGACTGCTGCATTGGTTTAGGCGTTGTTCTGTTTACAACGGGATGCTGCAGTGTCGTGGGATGAAATATGAGACCACCATACACACTAATGGGCCATGCTACTAGCTTATTTATATCCTTCCTGTCACAAGAGATCACTGTTCCTACAGTGCAAGTTCATTTGAGTCATATACATACATATGAACTTTGCATCTATGTGTTAACATTGATCATGCATTAACTGTGCAAAATGCACAGACCATGTCTGACTCACTTGTAAATTCATTTAGAAGAAACATATGAGACAGAGTTGATTAAATTAAGCATATCTCCATTAAGTCTCCTGAGCATTAAAATGCTCCTTTACATACATTAGATTAAGTCAGGACACTACAGGCAAAACCATTTGGCTATTTTGTCTTCTTTTTCAGACTAGTGCAAGAAAACATCCAAAATACACATTTAAGTGTTTCTTTTATTGCACTTTATCTATTTGCATTTGTAGATTTCAATTACAATGTATATCTTTAAAAGCCATTTTTCATGCACTGAGCCAGAAATCTATATAAATGCAATATATATAGAAAGAGAGAGAGTGATAAGAGACAGAGAAGTCCTATGTAAAAAACATTAACTGTAATATGTCAACAAAATGAAACAAGAATTTTGAACCTGGCTTCATCCAATGTTCAGATTTCTATTCTGAAAAGGTATGCAAATTAGTGCATATTTAATTGCATAATTTGCATATTTAGACATTTCAGAAAACTTGTAATACAAAACAGTTGTCTTACTGTACTGTGATTAATCAACTGAGGAAAGTATGGTGATATCTATTAGTTAAATAAGACCATGTTGGTTGACCTGCCTCACCAGATAGATTTCACTGATGTTTTTCATGGCTATGATGGTTCATCATCTAGACCAGCATCAGGACTAACCAGTATACACCATATAAAGTCATTAGTTGACTTGTTTATTTGCCGCAGGTGGAACGTGAAAAAGCGTCTTTGCTCAACAGCTTGCAGGAATCACAGGCTTTGCTCCGTCACACACAGGGGGCGCTGACGGAGCAGCACGAGAAGGCCAGTCGCTTGGGTGAGTGTTTCCGAAAACTCCGCCGCCAGCGCAGCAGCAAGGAAACCAAGGGGGAAGAGGAGGACGAAGAAGAGGAGGCAACATGCGTCCCTAGCGGCCAGGAAGGGCCGAGTCTGGAATTGCTGCAATGTAAATACAGGGTGGCTGTGACGGAGGTGATTGGACTGAAGGCGGAGCTTAAGGAGGTGAAGGATAGATATAATGAGTGCGTGGAAGCAAGAGCACGGGCGGAGGAGCAGGGCAAGGCGCAGCTGCAAGCATTGGAGACGCAAGTGGTGCAGCTGGAGCGCAGCTGCAGGGAAAGCCGGGAGATGGCGGTGAATCTGGAACGCAAGCTGCGGGCAGCCAATAACACAACCTTGGAGACGCAGGGAATCCTGGGAACTGCCCAAGAAGAGCTGGCGACATTCAGTGAGGAGTTAGCGCAACTTTACCACCACGTCTGCCTGTGCAACAATGAGACACCAAACCGCGTTACGCTTGAATACTACCGGCAGGGCCGAACGCCAACGCGCATTTCCACCCCTGGCCACAAGGGGCAGGACGATCACCGTGTGCTGTTGACCCCACGTCTCGCACGTCGTTTGGCAGCGATTAACGCCGCAACGTCTGCCGAGTCTCGTAGCCCGTCGGACTCACCATCCAAAGAACCTCTCTCTGCTGAGCAGAGCCCAGTCCGTACACCACTGGGTTCACCCGTCGTTAGTGCCTCTTCCTCGTCTTCATCATCATCCCCAGCACCCGAGTCGGCCACGGGTTCCGACCTCCGCCGTGAACCCACCAACATCCACCACCTCAACGCCATCATCCGCGACCAGATCAAGCACTTGCAGAAGGCGGTGGACCGCTCGCTCCAGCTGTCCCGCCAGAGAGCGGCCGCTAGCGAACTCGCCCCGCTGATGGACAAGGACAAGGAGGCCTGCATGGAGGAGATTCTCAAGCTCAAGTCCCTCCTGAGCACAAAGAGGGAGCAGATCGCAACCTTGCGCCTTGTGCTCAAAGCCAACAAGCAGGTAGGCTAATCAGCTCTATTTATTACCCTGCATCCTATTGATTGCCATGAGGCCTGTGAGTATTGAACCATGGGAGTCCTTACATTGACTTCTCATTAATGTTACTCTGTAGCTTCTACATTTCTTGGTAGAACTGTTACTTTTCCACATTTTGCACCTACAGTAGTCTTGAGTACCAAGATTATTAACCATTGGCATTAAGTCTTGGTCCACTTTGCCACTTACTCTTGACTTCTCATTTCTTGGTAAAACGTAAATTTTCACATTAGTTGCCATCCTTCGCCTACAATAGTTGTAAAAATTGTAAAACTGTTACATTTCCATATAGGTCGCTATCTTTCGCCTACAATAGTCTTGCGTACCAAGAATTTAAACTATCAGCATCAAGTCTGGTCCACTTTGCAACTTATTCCGATGTCTCATTAATGTTGCTCTATAGCTTCTATATTTTCTTGGTAAAACTTAAGTTTCCACTTGAATTGCTATCTTTCGCTTACAGTAGTTTTGCGAACCAAGATTTTCAACTGTCAGCATTAAGTCTGATCCACTTTACAACGTATTCCAGCTACCTTAATCTGATGTCTCATTAGCATTGCTCTGTAGCTTCTGCGTTACTTTTTCGCACGAGTTGCTATCATTCGCCTACAGTAGTCTTGCATACAAAGATTTTTTATACTATCGGTATAAAGTCTAATCCACTTTGCTATTTATTCTAGCCAAGAAATGTCCACATAAACAAGGACAGACAGTCTGATCAGACTGTTAAATGACTAACCATAATTTGTTTTTAAAGGGTGTTTTTATACCCCTTTTTTACACCTCTGCAAGTTTTGGGCTGATATAAGGCGTGAACACCCCAAATGATCTCAGTCCACCCTAAAAGGACCCACAAATGAACCAGACTCAACCACCTCACTATTTGTGGTTTGATTCATTCATGCAATGTTCCCTTTTAAGTCCACTTACATTGTGAACACAAGTGCCTTAAACCAAACAGAGTAAAAGTCAAAGATCTGATGTCGCTAATCTGGCAAACATTGGCAAATCTAGCATTTAGTTCTTTTTAAAAGCTCCAGTACCTTGTAAAACATGGCATTTCAGGCGGAGCGGTGCACCCAGACGGAGGCGTTTGATCTATAGCCAGTAAAATGAAATGTTGATGAAAAGGGACCATTATGTCCGACACATCATTTCTTTCTCTTTGTTGGCCACTGTGTGATATAAAGCATGTTGTATGACCCTTCCAGGCCAGAGATGATTAATGGACATTGCGATTTATAGATCCCACACCATAAAGAAAGTGCTGTACTCTATGGGCCGCAAAGTAATTACCACATCCATTATTATGTGCAAACACACACAAGAGGAGTTCTTAGTTACTGCTACGACAAGCATTCAGTTGAATGAACAGTTCACTGAATGAAATTAGATCATGAATTCAATAAGGTATTCTTAAAGAAGGCCTTTAAACCAGAGCAATTATTTGGTAAATATATCCCATATATCAAAACGAACATGATGTTGAGCAGGGCTGCTATTATAATCCATGTGTAACCATGTGTTTTTTATTTAGAAAAATCAAATTGCATTCTTTTCAGAAAACACCTTCAATGGTCGTAATGAATCAGTGCTTTCTTATGTGGTCTATATTATATCAGCAGTGCTTAATTAACTTATTGTTGGCAGAACTAGTTGTTTGTTGGTTGTAATGCTCACAGACGGCTGAGGGGGCTCTGGCCAACCTGAAGAGTAAATACGAGAACGAGAAGACAATGGTGACTGAGACCATGATGAAGCTGAGGAACGAGCTAAAGGCCTTGAAAGAGGACGCGGCCACCTTCTCTTCCCTCAGAGCCATGTTCGCCACACGGTGAGAAATACTCAACGTAACACTATACTCAAAATTCATTTGTTTGCAGAGCATTTCAATGAACCATACAAACGAACCAATACTCCAAAATAAATCATTATTTACACAGAAGCACATTTTAGGAGCGAGTGTACAATCCAAAGTGACAAAAATTGCATTTTGTTGCACTACACAACTACTCGTTGGGAAAAGTAGCTTGGTACTGGAAAAGTATTTAGTATTTTCCAGTTGTCATACTGCGAAGATTCTGTTTAAGTTAGTTACTTCTCCAACATTGCTTTACAATGTCCACTGGTGCAGGATGCTGACAGCATCATATACGAGCTTTGAGACTGCAGTTGAAGCAATATCTGACAAGATGAGCATTTTTTTCCATCTGTGATTTGGATTATTTTTGCTGTTCAGGGCAAAATCAGGTGGACAGATGACTGAATAATGAGCCAACCAGAGCTTTCACAGCACATCAGAGTGGATGTTTACTAATTAGGGATGTGTGATGCAGAAAAATGTAATTGCTAATTTTAGATTTTCTTATTATTATTACTACTACTACTATATAAAAAAGAAACAAAACTAAAAATATTCCTATTATAATATTTCACTGTAAAATAAAAAAGTCAGTACAACTGTTCAAATGTTACAACATCCAGCTTTTGAAGCTTTTGACTGAAAACCACGTTTTTTTAAATAAATAAATTTTTTTGTTATTTATCAATATGACTATTTAATAATATATATATATATATATAATAATTTTTACTACTACTAAATAAAAATATTAAACCTAAGAAATATATAAATTATTAATATTGTTACTAAATAAAAAAATGAAAAAATACAATTGTAATATTTCACTGTAAAATAAAAAAAAACTAAATTTAATAAAAAATTATTATTATTATTATTTTATGTTGAACTATCTAGTTTTTATTTTAAAACCACAGAAAGCCCTTTAAATCTTTTCTTTTGTTGTCAACATGCAGGCAGTTTATAAGCACTTCTAATTACAACTTTGGAAAGATGGTTTTCACATATTGCATTCCCAAATGCACATTATATGCAACATTTACTAAGACACTGAAAACACCAGATTATAATTATTTATTTAAATAATCAGTTTTGTTTCGATTAATTGTGCAGCCCAAATACTAATTTCTCCTTTCTCTCTGATCAGGTGTGATGAGTATGTGTCTCAGCTGGACGAGATGCAGAGACAACTCGCGGCGGCGGAGGATGAGAAAAAGACGCTGAACTCTCTCCTCCGCATGGCCATCCAGCAAAAACTCGCTCTCACGCAGAAACTGGAAGACCTGGAGTTCGACCAAGAGCAGTCGCACCGGCCCCGCATGGGAAAAACGTCCCGGCTGAGGAGAAGCACACCCAAAGTAAGTAGAACGCCAGTCCCGTCCCTTCCCGACACCCCTTTGACAATTACCGAGGTCCTTACAGCAGCAGCCGCCATCACCTCGCCCACCACACCCACCCAGCCATCCGCCCCCAACAGCCCACCTTCCCTGGAGGCCCCTTCGTCTCCCGCATCGTCTTCCTCATCCTCCTGGACGCCCCCAACCATGCCGTACCGCCATTGGACGATGGGCGTCCGGGCATACGTCGTCGAACCGCACACTTACACCAACCTCCTGGCCCGTCGCTATGCAAGTGAGTCGCACTATTCCCCAGGCTCCGCCCCTTCCTCGCCCTACCGCTCGCCCCTATTGGCCAGTCGCCGCTCCATGTGGAGCTCGTCCCACTCCCGCCCCCTTCCCAGCCACTTCCAGCGCTCTACGTCCCGCTACACGCCCCCTTCGTCCACCTACAGCCCTTTGTATCCCAGAAACTACGGCTCCCAGCATCCCCGCTACTGACGGGTGCCGCAGAGAGGAGGACACACACTGGTTTCTGTGTTTGAATGTTTTGGGAAGTGTTTTCGTTTTTTTTTTTTTAACTCAGGGATTTAATGGAGCACAAGTGGCCCGGCCTTCTTCAAAAGAGACTGTTGATCAGTTCTCAGGACACTGTGTTCTCTGTCCCGATCTGAGCGCACGGACTGTTCAATTACACGAATGAGGGACTTTAAGACAGATTCAACAAGCTGTAATGTTAACCGAATCGGATTTGGTCATGAGTTGTTGGTGTGTATGAGAGTGAATGTGTGATTGTCACATGATTTGAACACTGAGAGTCAATTAAGTGGTTGATTTGTAACAACAAGATTTTATATGAAATGCTGATTGCAGTATGAGTATCTGAGAAAGTTGGCTATATTTGGAATAGAATACTAATATAGTATATAACGCACATTGCATACTGTTTTTAAATAATACACTGATAAAAAATTACTTTACTGACAGTTTACTCATTCTCAGGTCATCCAAGATGTAGATGAGTTTGTTTCTTCATCAGATTTGGAGAAATGTAGAATTATATCACTTGCTCACCAATGGATCCTCTGCAGTGAATGGGTGCCGTCAGAATAACAGCTGATAAAAACATCACAATAATCCACAAGTAATCCACACCACTCCAGTCCATCAATTAAAGTCTTGTGAAGCAAAAAGCTGCATGTTTGTAAGAAACAAATCCATCATTAAGGCATTTTAAACTCTAAACCTTCACTTATGGCCAAAATACAAGTCCATAATAGCATACCCAATTTTCATTTTTGGTCGAACTATTCCTTTAAAATCTTGTGAAATTAGTCAATAAAGTGGGAAAATGCAGTAGGACATCAACTTTTTTGTGTTACATACTGTGTACTGCATGCATACTGCAGTATGCTATTCCAAGCATAGCCAAAGTCACAGTGCCATCCAGTGGATAAACAGCGTAAATGTGGCCCATCCCATGTAATGGTGAGTGTGCAAAAATAGTTGAGTCACGTTTATAGAAATATAAGACACCATTTTAATTTGCAGTTAAGATCAGATTGGGTCAGATGTGAACTCATAAATGAGTGCTTACAGGAACAGTGACGCTGCATTGAATGTATGTTAATGATGAAGTGATGCTATTGTCTAGATGACTAAATTCTCAGGGAATATCATTCATTGTCAGCTGTCTAAAGGTGGCCAATAACATTGCAACGTTTTTTTTACAGCACATATGATCTGCAGCAGTGATTTGCAGTATAACAGATGCAGTGCTAATGTCCTGTCTAGTTAGTGTTCTCTTTCGTTTGTTGCCATTTTATCAGTTGCATTGATGTTTTTGTTGTTGTTTTTCCCCTTACACATTCACATTTTGGCAAGACACCATACTCCAAAACTCACAGCCAAATAACAAGCTGCCAAATAGCGCAGAAAGCGTCACTTAGAAAGGGACGTGCATGGGCCCAGACATCTGTTAAATGTTTTTTCTTTCCAAAAATTGCTGTATTTCATGAGGTGCCTGTGCCCTCCCATTAAACGTCTTGTGTGACACTGACAGGCCACACACTTGACTGTCCTTCTAGAGCCATATCAGACCCACACCAACCTACAACACATCACACAGTGCTTGAAGCATTTGACAGGTATCAAACCCTCAACCCGAGCCTGCCATGATTTCCCTGCATGCCGTTTTTTAACTGCTGGTTTTTTGCTAAATACATTTTCGAATATTTATTTTTAAATAAATGGGTTCTTCTGCAATTGCTGTGATTTTTCCTATGTAAAACAAAATGTTTTTTTAATAATATTTAATTCTAGTATAAAATATAAATAATTATATATAATAAATAAAAATATATTTATAATATACATTTCATAAATTTTTATACTAGAATTATATATACTATATATATATATATATATATATATACAATTTATTTCATATTTTAACAGTTAGCTATTTTACTATTGGATTTGTTTCTTGAGTTTCAGTAAATCATGAAAAAAAAAAAAAACTTTTCATGGAAACGTCACCGCTATTATAGAAAGACTCAATTCTGATCCCAATTCAGTGTTTAATTCATTATTGCTCACACAGGCCTCAGTATTGCATGAAATTGAAGTGTTAGTTTTAGTTTAGCGCTCTGTTTGTGACTTGTAGATCTAATATTACAACTATAATTAGGTGGCGATCTTTAAAAGGTATTAAAGAGGAACTTTTCTCTATTCTTGCTGTTTTATGCTGGTTTCCTGCACTGAAGTCAAATCTGGGACTGATAAACGGGTGAAACTGATTCAGTTTGTTTTGGTTCATCCAGAGGGCTTTATGTAATTATCTGTGATCAGATAAAGCAGTTTTAGGGGTGTTGTTTTCGAATCAGGACAGAAACCATGTGAGACCTCCTCTCTGTCGCACCTGCACACCTGAGGCCTGAAGCACACAAACACGTTTGCACATGATCACATGATCATGACATCACTGCTCCAAAATCTGAATCCCAGTGTGTCGCCATCTCATTCAGTCCGACGGCCAATTTTAGGGAACCTGTCAAATGCTTCTTGCTTCCCGCATCACTTTCTCTTTGATTTTCTCTCATTCATGTCGCGCTGCGACGTCTGCACTAGCTGGAGTCGTAGATGAATGTGTTTTCTACTGTGTGTTACTGAAAACAGACACTTTGTGCAAATGCAAAACACTTTTTGAGGGCAGACTGTTATTCATGTCCCTGTCTGCTGTCATATGCATGTGTATACAGTACACGGCCTACAGCAAAACACTGTATATGTCTGTTGTGAACTGGACTGTAATGTTGTATATTCTTCATATATACTGTAAATAACAGGTATAAATGCGTCTGGCGTCTGCGTCCTCACTGTTTTTATCAATTGTCAAAGCATCAAGCAACATTAAATTTGAATGTTTTAAAAGAATCTACTGGAAAATGCACCTGGGAACAAGTTAGCTAGTTTCTAGCTGTTCCAAACTAGTTGAAATGGTTGACAAGGAAGAATACCAGCTCATTGGGACCTGTCTGGGCTAGTAGACCATTTTGGATCAGCAATAAACCAACTATCTCAGAAAACGGTTTGACATTGATGCTAAAGCTATAATGTCACAATAGTAAGTAAATAGTAAATAGGTAAGTAAAAGCTGTGTCCCAATCTTGTGAATTAGAATATTAGAATAAGAACATTCCTATTTTCAGATAAATGCTGTTAGTTTGAACTTTCTATTCATCAAAGAATCCTGTAAATAAGATATATGTTGGTATCCACAAAAATATTAAGCAGCACAATTGTTTTCATCATTAATATTAATAAATGTTTCTTGAGCAGCAAATCAGCATATTAGAATGATTTCTGAAGGATCATGTGACACTGAAGACTGGAGTAATGATGCTGAAGATTCAGCTTTGAATAAATTACATTTTAAAATATATTATTAAACTATAATAATATTTCATAATATTACTGTTTCTACTGTATTTTTAATCAAATAAATGCAGCCTTGGACAGCAGACTTTTTTTCATAACATTTAAAAACAAATGTTACCAAACTTCTGAACAGTAGTGAATATTATTTTTAATTATAAACAGAACTATATCATAGTACATTAAACATAGTATTTCAAAGGTGTCTTTATGTTATTTTATTTTGTGTAGGTTTTTAAAGTGCATCCAAGTGACTCGTGTATTGATATGAACTTAGAATGACATTAATGCATTTCGATGATAATGCTTACATAAAATGCAAACAACAGAATTTGCGTGTCCGGGCAAAATTATATGCCGCAGTTCTGTCACACTGCAAAAGTGTGCACAAATTGGGACACAGCCTATGTTTATTGTCTATGCTGCTCTTGTCTCACTGCTCTATTCTGCCCCCTAGCTGTGTGAGAACTAATCTGTCAGTCTCTTCTAGATAGTCAGCAGCCTTCTCCTGCCTCAGTGCCACAGCGCTACCAAGAACTAAACACACCGGACCCTGTTAACCTACAGGTAACCAAGTATGGAGTTGCTTTTTGTTCAGTATAACCTATTTTTATACACTACTGTTCAAAAGTTTGGAGTCAATAATTTTGTTTTTTATTTATTCATTTTTTAAGAAAGAAAGAAATGAATATGTTTCTTCAGCAAGAATGCATTAAATTGATCAAAAGATTGAGAGAAAAAAAACTTGAGCAGCAAATCAGCATATTCGAATGATTTCTGAAGATCATGTGACACTGAAGACTGGCGTAATGATGCTGAATATTCAGCTTCGCATCACAGAAATAAATTGCATTTTAAAATATATTCAAGTAGAAAACAGTTATTTGAAATTGTAAAAATATTTCACAATTTTACTGTATTTTTGGTTAAATATATGCAGCCTTGGTGACCAGAAGAGACTTCTTTCAAAAACATCTTTTGAACTGTAGTGCATATGTACATTTTAAATGATTGATTAAATGCATTATGCATTGTATTTTATAAAATATTTTAGCTGTATATATGATCTTTTCTCTTTATCTTAAAAATGGCCTTTCCTCCAATCTATGTTTATCTCAGTTTGTTTTGCAGTAGGTTACATCAGTTATGATCTGTGTGTCCGGCAGCAGATGGACTGTAATGGCGATTCTCCCGGATTCAGCAACATCAGGAGTCCTCTGAATACTTTTCCCTCTTAACTGCCCAGGTCTCTGGACCCCGAAGCTTTTCTCCTCGATTCCTGCCTCCCCTAGCGTAGATCTAAGGCACCGCTTGGAGCTTAAACACCACAGGAGTGCCTCACGCCCGCGACCTTACCGCACCGTGAGCCGAGTTCACTGGACACACTACGGTGATGGCAGAGAGACACAAACCAAAGTAAAACACAGGCCCTGAATTCCTAGCTGATCACATGATGCTCTGACATCATGGTCATGTGATCTCTTGTACGTTTGTATCCTTGTCCAGCAGCTTTTTGCCTATGACACTTTTTTCACGCAAACTTGAATGTTCATGTTTCACAGTTTTGTCAGCTGAATGTGATGATGTACAATCACTGATGGATGTTACAGAATGTGGACTCTTGATTATTAAGGGAACTGAGGAGGGAGAAGTTTTAAAACATATATTCAACCTTATGAATACTGATACTAGTACTATTATGATGGAATAATCACTGGAATGGTAGAGTAGTTAACGGTAAGTTACAAAGTTAAATTAAACCCTTACAGACCAAATATGAATGTTCAAGGTTAAAAACAAGTTAAGATCTATAAACAACATCATGCTGCCACTTACTTAGTATAGAGAATACAATATGAACTAATCTAATACAATTTTACATTAATATTTAATTAATACAATTTTAGTTTAGAATATGTAATTTTGTAATATTTTTATATTATTATAATTATCT
>NW_015645067.1:78517-83284 GCF_001515625.1 Sinocyclocheilus rhinocerous
TTTAATTTTTTTTTTTTTTTTAATCTAATATTACCATTTATTTTATTTCACCTTATATTATGTTGAATATTATATCACCTTATTTCATATCTGTAAGTGCATTACTATAAATGCAATTTTTGGTTGTTTTTATTAACTGAAGTATGAGTTGAAGTTATTTTCTGTAATAATCAACAGCATGTAATATGTCGCTGATAGAGTTTAACTAGTATTTAAACGAGAACATTCAGGTTAAACTTACCAAAGCCTATAAAATCCCCTGAAACTGAGGGAAGAACATTACTGAAGACTGGACTTTGGAAGATGCAGTAAGGTTATGTATCCTATTTTAAGCCTTACTCTTCGAAAACATATTCATTCAATGCCATAAACTGCCTCTCTGTACATTTGTTTCAGATTATCACAGTCCATCCGATGGGAATGTTGCATGCGTGATTTTGTGATATCATGAGATATCATCACTGTTTAATCTTCTCTATTTGCACTGCTGTTGAAGTGTGTATAACCATGGTCTTCTGCAACCCAGCAGCCATTTGAGCTGCAAGCACAAACACACACACACACACACACACACACACACGCACGACACACACACACACACACATACACAAAACCAGAGCATTCCAGTCAGTTTTCAGTATGTCTGTTAACCAAGACTAATGCTGCAGATGGATCACTAAAATGTCTTAACCTGCTGTTTGACTCGCACTGGATCTCCAAAGCTCTGGACAATCCCATCATGCACATTCGGACACTCAAACTTCCAACTTTATCAACTATGAAGCCATCTAAAGTATTAACCATGTGGTGTATTGTTTTTAATTTAATTTAAAATAATTTATATGCATTTTTGACCATTCATGTATGACTCAGTAGTCTTAGTCTCGTGTATTTAACAAATTAAATAATAATAATAAATAAATAAATAAAAGACAAAATACAAAAAAATTATAATATTTATGATGAATATGTAGCTGATTAGTGTCTTCCTGGCAAACAGCAATACAGCTTTACTGCATTTATCTATTACTAGATGATATTCTATGGTGTAACATTTTCCTGTTTGATGAATATAAAAATAAATTGATTTAATAAAACTCTAGAAAAGTCTCTAGAAGGTGCTGTATTACAAATCATGTTCATGTAGCCTAAAAAAATAGCAAAAAAGGCCAAATATATGTTGTAAGATCTCCTATTAATTTTAGGGAGGAATCATATTGTGCACTCAGTCATTAATCTGATGCTTAAATGAAAAGATATTCAGAGGGACATAACATCAGGTATTGATGAGAAGTCTGATTCATTCAATTCATTCATCAAGCATCAAATTCTTCTCAGCTGTTCACAAAACCTACCATTAAATTTCATATTTGAAATCACTAATGACATCTGACGACAACTGTCTCATAAATGTTGCTTCTTGTGCTCAAATAGGTTAAAAACGTTTATTTTTCAGTCTAGATCAGCCTAAGAGCAACTGTTTTTTTTTGCAAACAATCCAGAGATGACATTAATGAAATACAACTTTGCATACATTACACATAATGTATCAACAATACATCCAATGTCATCTGAACATATGGAAGAGAAGAGAAGAAAAAAAAAAAAGTTGACAATGACTGTTAATAAAAGAGAAAGATGCATTTAAATAACTTTTTTATGATCATAAAGAAAGGCAGGAACAGAACAAATAAAGAAAAGAGGATAAAAAAAAAACACCAAAACAAGTATTAATTTAAAAAGAAATACATTTTTTGTTATTAATTACTCTTAGTGATTTAATTAAATGTTCTACTTCACATAAGAAATCTATAAAAGTAGGTATTTTCTTAAGAAACCTTTGTTTGTTAAAATAGAATTTTGCCACAAGGATAAGAAAGTTAACAGTAGATTCTAAAGATTTGTTTTGGTTTTCAAAAAAGCAAACAACATCCTTAAAGCCTGAATTTGTAACGGCCGCTGCAGTGACGCGATGACTTTACCAATTAGTGATTGGCTGTTTATTTGAGAAGGCGGGAGACATATCAGTGGGCGGGACTTATTCATAAGTAATATGAATGCACCCTTTTTTTTTATTGTTTAGGCTGTACAAAACATATATATATATAAATTATATATATTCAGGTATTTTTTTTATTGCAGATTGGAAAGTATTATAACTGAAAGTAATTTTCTATGAAATATTTTTAGTTAATTATGGTAAGTATAGTGTTGTCATTTTACTCATACTTTAGTGCGCATACTCGCAGTCTTGAGCCGCTAACCGTTACCTTCATACTACAGATTTGACGGGTGGAGTTGTGTGGTGATTGTTGAGCTCTGTCTGGTGAAGTTTGGTTGAAGTGTGCAGCAAACAAAACACAACACGAGAATTTAACAACTTTACTGAGGATTAAAAGTGATTGTTTAAAGTTCCGCGTCTGACGCCTGAGGATCTGAGATGTTTGAGAAGGTGCGGAGGAGCGCGTATAATCTGGAGGAGTTCAGGAGAAGATCTGCACCGAACGGAGAGAAGAAGGTCAGACGGGGATCAGTTCCCGGTGAGACAGCTTTACCGTCTTTCACAGCATCACATGCTTCAGCTTATTGTGTTTCGCAATTTCCTTCAGTATGGAAACATCAAGAGTTTGTATGGACCCTTTTCACAAGACTGTGATGACGCGTTTAACGGTCATCAGCATCGTAAATCCTCGAAAGTTTTTCATATTTGTATTAATTTTTTTAAATGTATATACATTTATAACACTATTCTTTGTATTATATCACCTTTGCATCAAATTACACACAAAAAAAACAGTTAACGCTAATGCGAGGGTGTTTCTAATGCAGCGTCTATGGGAGGGACGGTAAATTTGACATCGTTCTCTCTTCTGACAGCCGTTATCAGTCTCTCTCGAATTTTTTCCTTTTATTGAAAGTCATTAAAACACTATCGTGGAGTTTTTCTTTTGCTATTTGAGCAAATGGGAATGCAAAAAATATATGTGTGGTACTCTCCCATTCACTGCTCTTCAAGTTAACCCAACTATGACGACTTCCGCTGCTGAGAAACCCGGAAATGTGAAAAAGGTCCATAAACATGAAGACGACTCAGAAATCATCGTGATTAAATGTCAGTTTCCTGTGTTTGTTTTTTTTCTGTAATTTTGCATCAGCGAATCTGTTTATCTGCAACGCATTTAGCTGTTTTAAAAAAAATATCTATTGTGTTATATAAATGAGGAAAATATGTTGTATTATTTTTATATTTATGTATTATTGTATACATAAATACAGATGTTTATAATTGATATTTTATGTATGTAATGCAGGGATATTATAGTTAGCTAAAAAATTTAAATTATAAACAAAACACGTTTTTGTTACCTGAAGTACATATTAAATATAACATATAATATAAGTAAATTATTTTATTTCAGTTAGTTGCCAAGGAAACGTTTATCATTTTCATTTAGTTTAAAATAAATAAAACTGGGAAAAAAACTGTATAGATATATAAAAAAAACTAATAAAAAGGCCTGATTTGTAAGTCGCTTTGGCTAAAAGCGTCTGCTAAATGACAAAAACACAAAATTTCTAAAACAAACAAAATTTTAAATGGAAATGGAAAATATAGGCTAATAAAAATAATTCAAACTATAAATAGTATCTCAATGATACTATAATATAGCACTGATGTAATGTTGTACACACATTTTATCTATCTGACTGTCTATTTATTACTACTGTCTGTTTACTGTACTATTTACATACTGTCTGTTTATTAATTCACTTACTTGCCATGTTTAGATGTCGTGATCCAGCAATGAAGGACTGTAAAGCTCATGGAAGTTCATTGGTAAACTTGTGTCATAAAAATCCAGGGTAAAGGTAGGATAGGCCTATATTACTCGTTTATTTGGTTTCTGCAAAACTTTCTTCCAGCAGAGGACAGTATAAACACTTATACAAACACACTGTATATTGGACTTCTCCTCAATCAAAACAACAGCTCATGCAGTCCTGAGACTTGCTTTATGATTTGACACATTTTCTCATAAAACAACACGTGGTTTCAAAAGATAATTAAAAGGGTAGTTCATATACAGTAGAATCTCAAATGACATCAAAATATGAGGAACTAACTCATTCGCTCTAATCTTCACTAATGATATTTGATCTAACGAGGAGTAAAACAGGTGTGTGGGGAATCACAATGTTTATTTTCCAGTTGAAACAAGTTAGTGAACTTAATCAAACTAACTGGATGAGGCTTGACAGACTCAGTTTCTTGCACAATAAATGTGACACACATGCATTCATGCAGAAAAAAGGGAAATGCAGTGAACAGATAGAGGAGGGCATGCAGTGATCGGAGGCGTCATGTGCTCTGTCAACTTACATGATTTAGGAGAGCAGTGTGTGACCGGAGATCAGGTCAGTGTGTGTGCTTTTCTTTATTTGTTCTTCATATGTCATGTTTACGTTTTGCAGTTTATGAATTTCATCTGCGAAACATATATATATATATATATTCTTTGCAGATGAAATTCATAAACTGAAATTTATATAATAATTTTTATTTTATTTTATATGTTTGTTTGTTTATTTATTTATTAAACATATCATTAATATTATATTTTTAAATATAGGGATAGGGTTATATCAAATATAAACCTAAACCTATATATACAAAAAAAATATGAATTAATTAATTAATTTATAATTAATTAATTAATTAAAAAGTATAATTAAATAATTAATTTTATTTATATTTTTTACGTATAT
>NW_015645067.1:83318-91825 GCF_001515625.1 Sinocyclocheilus rhinocerous
AT
Source organism: Sinocyclocheilus rhinocerous (assembly GCF_001515625.1). Taxonomy (NCBI): domain Eukaryota; kingdom Metazoa; phylum Chordata; class Actinopteri; order Cypriniformes; family Cyprinidae; genus Sinocyclocheilus; species Sinocyclocheilus rhinocerous. The sequence goes on from NW_015645067.1 coordinate 83,321, forward strand.
TTACAGAATTTTTATATCTGTATTTTTTTAATATTTATATAATTATTTAATTTTTATTTTTTATGTATATGTATATCTTAATTTTAGTTTTTTAGTTTATTTATTCTTTTAAAATAGGACATTTGGTGTGTAATTTAAACATCTTAGTCATGAAAATGATATTAATTTCCTGGTTTTGCTCATCTCTAAAATATTTGATTGCTGAAAAAGTGAAATCTCTATGAAGTGATTTTTGTGCAAACTGAAAGCGTTTTTTAGGTTTTCTCTTTATGACACTGAGAGCTTGTGGATGCAGCACTTCTTCTTACGAGGGTCTGTCGTTGAAAGCGTCAGAGTGAGAGAGTCTTTGTCATGGACTCAGAGCGTGAGGAACTGAGAAAGCAGACTGAGGAAGCACAGGCCTCCACAAACTCACATTTCTTGAGAGATTATCAACCAACAGTCAAACATGCTGCCTTTATTTCAGCATAATTCGTCTTTTATTTATTAAGAGAAAAAAGGAATACAATGGCAAAGATAAAACATCAAATAAACATTTTTAAAGTTAGGAGAAAATATGAGAAGTTGTCAAAGTTTAGGCTATTAAAAAGTCTTTTAACTTTTCTATGATTATTTTCCCAAAAAACACAATACAGCTCATTTAATGCACGCTGATCTTATAGCGGGGCATGTTGTCACACAATATCTGGATTTATTGCTGTTATTGTTGACTAAACTGTTATAATAATTGAATAAAAGTAATTGAAATAAAAAATTAAACATAAATATTAGATGGAAAAACGTCAACTTAAACTGACATAAAAATAATTTAAAGCTAAATAGAAATATATATATATATATATATATATATATATACACACACATAAACGAAAAACAACAACAAAAACCCTAGTAAAAATGTCAAACAGCAAATGAAAATATAAAAATGAAAGGTAATTAAAAATATGATCTTGTATTCTGCTGTTTATTGCAGTGTTGTTAACTAAAACTAAAACTATTAAAAAAACGTATTTCTACAAAAAAAAACAGAAATATACTGAAATAAAAATAAAATAGAAATATTTTTTGTACTTTGTATAACAATAAATCAAAGATTTGGCTAACAAATATTTAAAAACTAATAAAAATGTACAAAATTACAAAGCACAGAAGAGAATTAAATTGAAACTTAAACTAAAATTAAAGTGAAAGCTGAAAATATAAAAATAAAAGCTACAGTGTAATGCAAAATATGATCTTATAGCAGGGCATGTTGTCACACTGTATGTGGATTCTGCTGTTTATTGCAGTGTTGTTACTGGTAACTAAAATGGAAAAAATTATTTTAGATAATTAAAATAAAATATTAATATAAATATTACATGGAAAAAAACTTGAACTGAATAAAAAAAATAAATTTAAGCTGAATAGGAATAATAAAATAAAGAATAACCAATAAAAATGACAAAAAGCACATAACAAAATTAAAATAGAAGTCATATTTCATAAACTATATGTATTTCATTGTATTTGATGCTATATGTAAACAGTAAAACAAAACTTTTTGTGACCCAATAAATCTATGATTTGGCTGACAAATATCGTAACAAATATAAAACGATTGCGACAACCTGCACCTACCCAAAATGCTCATTTAATGAGTTTTAAAGGAACACTCCACTATTTTTGAAAATAGGCTCATTTTCCAACTCCCCTAGAGTTAAACAGTTGAGTTTTACCATTTTCAAATCCATTCAGCCGATCTCCGGGTCTGGCGTTAGCACTTTTAGCTGTAGCTTAGCATAGATCATTGAATCTGATTAGACCGTTAGCATCTCGCTCAAAAAAGACCAAAGAGTTTCTATATTTTTCCTATTTAAAACGTGACTCTTCTGTAGTTACATCGTGTACTAAGACCAAATAGTGGAGTGTTCCTTTAAGTTAGATATATACCAGCATACCACCACAAAAAAAAAAACTGCAGCAGTGTGTTTTATAAATCTATAATCACACAATGGTGTTCAAGAGGATGTGTGTTCAAGTGCACAATAGAGGAAGCAGCAATTTTCACTAAATACATCCTTCAGATGGTGCTTTCAGTTTAAATTCTCATTCAAATGAGTGAATGGTGATTTTTACATTTTTAAAAGAAGTTCAAAATTGAAAAAGCATAATCCACACGTTTCCCTGCATAAAATGAAACCTAACAGTCTGTGCTGGCTTAAAATGTGCTCAAAAACATCCCGCATCACTTGGTCAGTTTAATTGGTTTGCCTGGCTTTGCAGAAGTCATGCGTGTGTGTGTGTGTGTGTGTGTGTGTGTGGACAGGAGATGTTGGATGCGGTGGCCAGTGTGACGTTACAGACGAGAGTTTGCTGAATAGCAGGAGCTCAGTGTTGAGAAGGTCAGCGGTCTACACCGTCTCAATGCCTCCTCCGCCAGGTACAGAAATATTGGAATAATGGCAGAGAGTTCAGCACTCGCATTTACTCATTACACTGTATAAGACTCCTTTTAATAACTGAAATTCAGAGGTCTTCTGAAATATGAAGTAGTGCGGTTTGACTGTAAAGCAGCTGTAGGAGCACAGGAAGTGATGCTGGAGATAATGTAGGTTGTTGAGCTCGGCACTGTGGGCTTTACTCACAAACTCAACCTCCTGTAAAAAAAATACTAGTATTCATGCATGTAGTTATAAGTGAAATGGCAAATACTTACAGCAGAGGGACATGCTTTACATTTAGAACCGTTTTCCCACATTTATTCTTGTTAATATAATCAATATGGTTTTATTAGCTCATTTTTTTATTGAGAGACATGGAAGATTTGTACTTTTAAGACTTAGAAATGAAAATGAAAAATGCTTTTAAGACTTGGAAAATAAAAAAAAATGCTCTGAAAGTCAATTAAAATGTATGTATAAGAGGTTTTATGTAGGTTTCTCACCATATATCCTTAAATCTTAAATTTGAGAAAGAAAGAAAGAAAGAAAGAAACAATTTTTTTTAAAGTTATTAAATTTTTAATGATAATCTTTTTAAATTATTAAACAATTAAATTATTCAAATGCTTGATTATAAAATTATGTTTATTAAAATTATTAAATTATTAAATATTTATTTATATTCAAATGAATAGAGGTTTTATGTAGGTTTCTATCCATAAATCTTAAATTTGAGAAAGAAAGAAAGAAAGAAAGAAACAATTTTTTTTAAAGTTATTAAATTTTTAATGATAATCTTTTTAAATTATTAAACAATTAAATTATTCAAATGCTTGATTATAAAATTATGTTTATTAAAATTATTAAATTATTAAATATTTAAAATTATTCAAATGAATTATTTCTTAACTTTGCCACGTACATAAATGGTAAACAATCAGATACACAATTTCCTTTTGTAAGACAATAAAATGGGTGAAAATTCATTTTATTTTATGTTATAATATTTTATTTTTACATTGTTGTAAAAAGTATTATTAAAAATAATACATTGTTTAAATGATTACTTATAAAATAATTTTAATAATTCAAATGATTGATTATTTATTTTACAATTATTGAACTTATTAATTTAAAATATTTAGTGTGGGTTTGATTACAATGAACCATATTTGAGTTTGATTATTGCAAAAAGTGTAATTAAAAATCACAAATACATTATTTAAATGATTACTTTTAAAATGATTGAATCGTTAATTTTAAAATGAGAAATATCACATGTGGGTTTGATTACACTGACCTCTGCTGTTTGTTTTGGAAAAAATACTTCCTAGTCACAGATGATCACAAAAACCTGTTATGAAGCGTCTTTCATGTCTTTATTTTCCGCTGTAGTTCTTCCGAAACCAAAATTCCAGTGTCCAGTGAAGATTTCAGCTGGAAACATCATGGACGAGGAGGAGACGATGACAAACATAACCCGAGGAAGAACGACAGTGATCTCAAAATACCACAGAAACATTGACAAGAGGTGTGGAGGGTTTTATTTGTGTGTGCATCAGAAACTATATACACTTCTGTGTATTAGCATTGAAAAACCACCAAACCTAAAAAAAATTTTTTATAAAAAATATAAATTAATTAAATAAATAAAAAATATTAAATTGAAATTAATGAAAACATTTTTACATGGGTATTTTCACTCAAAAAATAAAAAATAAAAATGGTCAAGCAAACAACTTTACAATTTTTGAACTACTTGTAATGTAACGACCCTAAACCAACTTCATGAGGGGCACCCTTTTTTTTTTTTTTTTTTTTCATTCAAGTAAAACAATGAATGAATAAATAAATAAATGCATAGCTAAATAAATTGATTTATTTGAATAAATAAAATATTTCATTAAAATATATATATTTTTTAAATGTGTAATTTTTTTACATTTTAAGTTGTAAATAAAACAGATTATTGGAATGCGTTTTACAACAAAATAATATTACAATCTTTACTATTACAGTACTTAAAAATGTTATGTTTTATTTTTTATTTTTTTTTAGTTTAGTTTGTTTGCACAAGAATAAAATATATACAATAAAAACAAAACAAAAATACAATCCATATACTGTGCAGATAGAGGCACAAAAACCCAAAAGGGCTTATTTAAAGCCTCAACCTAAACAATAAAGAAAACAAAAACAACTCAAGAAATTAAGGAAAGAGCTAAATTACAATAACAAATATGTAAATGTAAATGAATGCAAATTAATTGCAACATATGTGACCGTGGAGCACAAAAGCAGTCTTAAGTCACTGGGGTATATTTGTAGCAATAGCCAAATGGGTCAAAATTAGCGATTTTTCTTTTATGCCAAAAATCAATAGGATATTAAGTAAAGATCATGTTCCATGAAGATATTTTGTAAATTTAATACCCTAAATATATCAAAACTCAATTTTTGATTAGTAATATGCATTGCTCAGAACTTCTTTTTCTCGATTTTCTCAATATTTCGAGATACCCTCAGATTCCAGATTTTCAAATAGTTGTATCTCAGCCAAATATTGTCCTATCATAACAAACCATACATCAATGGAAAGCTTATTTATTCAATCTCAATTTAAAAAAATTTACCCTTATGACTGGTTTTGTGGTCCAAAAACCCAGAAATAATGTACTCCAAAAACAAACTTTACATGCAACATAAAATGCATAAAGAACAAAAAACAAAAAGTAATGAAATGTAATTGTTTGTGAAATTTGAATTGTGAAACTGTTAGTCCTACACCAAATGTTTTGGTGTTTAAGATGATGAGAGACATTGTTGAGTAGTATCTTATGTTCACACTTCATAAATAGGACAGTGAGGGGAAATTCACCCCCTCATTTCTCTCTGTAACCCTCTGCTCTGCCTTTGAGACTTTCACTTCCTGTCGCTCTAGACACGCTATTTGTCACCTAATACTCTCTCTTCCAGCGTCGCCAAAGCTTCATCAGTCTGCACTCAGTCGTCCTCGCAGGACTCCGGCTGGCACGTCTGGTCCGGCTGGTGGTCAGAAGAGGTCAAAGGTCACGCTGGGTTTGGAGAGCAAGAGACGGACGCTGAACATCTCCCGGTTCCCTCAGAGAGCAGCAGCAGGAGTGACAGAGCTCTACAGGACCACGAGGACGAGACTCAGGAGAACGTCCTAAATGAAGAGACGCAGAACATGGAAAAAGATGAAGACAAACAAGTGAGACGTCACCAGCATCACTATGACTAGTACTTATACTTTGTATTAGTGTTATGAATAAAGGCCGAAGCCTAATTATTAAACACTGGCACGACTTATGGTACAAACATGAATGGTAAGCGATTAGATCTGCAATTTTCGACTGTATATAATAATATGAGTGAAAATGTATAATATAGATCATATAAATAGCATTCGTCTTAATTATTGCAAAATGTGTTATTTAGTAAAAAAGTTAATATATTGTTTAAAGAATTACGTTTAAAATTATTATAGTTATTAAATTGTTTTAACATTATAAAATTATTTGTTTTAAAATAACTGAAAATGCATACATTATTTGAATTATTAAACATTTACCTGTGAGATGTAAATTCATAAATTATTTCATTAAACGTGTTATCTGTGAGATGATAAAATGGGTGAAAATGTATATTTATTATTACTGTTTTTAAAGAATATAAATTATATTTGTCTTAATTATTGTAAAAATTTATTTTTTTTATTAATACCTTATTTAAATGATTATAATCAGGCAATAAAATTGGTGAAAATGTATTATTTTTATTATTTAAATAACACAATTCACATTGTATTATTTATTGTAACAAGTATTACTTAAAAATTTATGCATTATTTAATTTATTACTTTTAAAATTATTGAAATTATTACTTTAAAAAATATAATCAACCATATGAACCATATCAACCAAAATATGTCAACCCTATTGGAAAATGGCATCTCAGGAACCGCATGCCAGTGGTTTGAGTCTTACCTCTCAGATAGGTCCTTCAAGGTATCTTGGAGAGGTGAGGTATCCCAGTCGCAACATCTAACTACTGGGGTGCCTCAGGGCTCAGTTCTTGGACCACTTCTCTTCTCTGCACTTATATATTGTTGCTCTTTTGTTAGTTTTGACTGTTTTTATTGTCCTCATTTGTAAGTCGCTTTGGATAAAAGCGTCTGCTAAATGACTAAATGTAAATGTAAATATAATAAATTATTATAATCATTAAAAATTTAAAATTATTCAAAATAATTCTTCGTAAAGGCTTTAGATAAAACTGTCTGCTAAATTAATGAACGTAAATGTAATGTGAACTGTGCAGTCCCTTGAAAAAGAGATGCTAGCTGTATCTAGAGACCAAAATATCGCAGAGATTTGGGATGTGGTCTCTTTGACTAAAAACAGTATCTTGGGAAGCACAAAACGGCATCCTGACAGCCAGCTACATTACTCTAGCATCATGGCATCAAGTCATTTTCTTTGAGAAATGTGAAAATCTTGTTAAATACTAGCAAAAATGTTCATTATATTGCACATCATAATGTCAGACTAAAGCAGTCTTTGTGTGACTGGTATCAGATATTTTTATCGACCACATGAGCCTGTTTTTTTCCACTCAGACAGTGTAGTTTTACTCTGAATGTTAGTGGCTTTCCAGCAGCAGACATTACCTAAGTTACATTACCACAGAGATGTGTCATGCTTTCAGATTTAATAACTGAGAGGAAATAACAGGCTGTTTTCAACAGGAGCAGATCAAAGAGCTCAAGCTCTATAAGATAGCCAGTGAGCTCCTGCAGACGGAGAGAGCGTACGTGACCCGGCTGCATTTGCTGGACCAGGTCAGTCCACGCTCTTCACTCACTTTTACATTCTTAAAAATAAAGCTTCTTTATTGGCATCCATGCTTCCATGAAGAAACTTTAACATCCATGGAACCTTTGTAAATTATTTTAAATGATTGCATTATTTAAATGATTAATAAATTACTCGCATTATTAATTTTATAATTATTCAAACAAATATTTAATTGGTTAAATTGTTAATTTAAAAATGACCATTTATGATTCCATGAATAACTTTAAACTTTAACATCCATGGAACATTTTTAAAGTTAATTAGTATTTTTAAAATGATTAATTCGACAATTATTCAAAAAATTTATTATTACTTAAATTATTCATTTAAAAAAAATATCATCTATGGTTCCATGAAAAACCTTTAACATCCATTGAACCTTTTTTAAAAGTATTAAAATGTAATTATTTAAATAATTTTTTTAATAATTAATAAATGTTTAATTGTTTAAGTTATTCATTTTAAATTAATTTTAAAATCATGATCATGATTTAAAAATTGAACTTAAAAAAATATTACATTAATTAAATGATTAATTTTAAATGATTAAATTACTTACATGATTAATTTTAAAATGATCATGTATGGCTCCATGAACAATATTTAACACCGATGAAACCTTTTAAAAAATTATTACAAATCATTACATTAATTAAATGATTAATTTTTAAATTATTAAGTTATTTAAATGGTTAATTTTATCATAAATGGCTCCATGAAGAACATTTAACATCCATGAAACCTTTTTAAAATTATTAAAATTATTAAATTGCTAAATTGTTCATTTTAAAAATATTTACTTGTTTAAATTATTAATTTTAAAATGATTACATTAATTTAAATATTAAATTTAAACGTAATTTAAATAAATTATTAATTTTTTGAATGAAATGAAAAATGGAACCTTTGTATTGCATACAAGTTCTTTATAATGGAAAAAGTTTTTTTAGATTAATAATATGTGACCCTGGACCACAAAACCAGTCATAAGGGTAAAAAATTTAGATTTATACATCATCTGAAAGAATAAATAAGCTTTTCATTGATGTATGGTTTGTTAGGACAGGACAAAATTTGGCCGAGATACAACTATTTGAAAATCTGGAATCTGAGGGTGCAAAAAAATCTAAATATTGAGAAAATCGCCTTTAAAGTTATCCAAATGAAGTTCTTAGCAATGCATATTACTAATCAAAAATTAAGT
>NW_015645067.1:91851-94929 GCF_001515625.1 Sinocyclocheilus rhinocerous
CCGTTTAGAAACCCTTTTATTTTTAAGAGTGTGCATGTGAAGTGTGTACTGCGTTTCTGCAGGTGTTCTGCGCTAGACTCACAGAGGAGGCTGGGAAGGGGATGTTTCCTGTGGAGGTGGTGAAGGGCATCTTCTCCAATGTGGGATCCATCTACACCTTCCACAGCCAGTTCCTCCTGCCGGATCTGGAGACGCGGATGAGCCAGTGGTGAGCGCCGATTCATCTTCACGCTTCTTCTCCGCTCTCACACACACACCCGCTCACGTCTGCGTCCTCCTGCAGGGCCTCCACGCCCCGCATCGGGGACATCTTAGCACAGCTCGCGCCCTTTCTCAGGATGTACGCCGAGTACGTGAAGAACTTCGACAGCGCCATGGACCTGCTCAAACAGTGGACGGAGCGATCGGCGCAGTTTAACACCATCATTCAGGACATACAGGTGTGTGTGTGTGTGTGTGTGTGTGTGTGTGTGCTTTTACCTGAAAATAACCCAATAAATAAACTTTTAACAGCAAAGTACTCATCACTGCCTAAACTCTTATTCTACCTCCTTTAAAAGCATTTTGGTCTGATTTTCCAGTTAAATAGCTAATATATAAAATAATTAGTTTTCTGATTTGTCCAGTTCAATACATATCAAAATAATATCAAATAATTTGGTGATTTTCCAGCTAAATAGCTAAAAATATATACGAATATCAAAATAATTTGGTGTGATTTTTCATTTAAATAGCTGCAAATATATACAAATAATATAAAATAATTTGGTCTGTCTGTCTAGTTAAATGGCTAAAAATATATGTAGAATTAATCTAAAATAACTTGGACTGATTTTTCAATTGAATAGCTAAAAATATATTAAAAAAATAATTTTAAATAATTTGGTTTGGTTTTCCAGTTAAATAGCTGAAAATATATAAAATAAAATAATATAAAAGTACTCATCACTACCCAAACTCTTATTATACCTTTTTTTTTAACCAAAATATTTTTATCCGATTTTCCAATTAAATAACTAAAAATATAGAAAAATTATATAAAATAATTTGGCTGGATTTTCCAGTTAAATAGCTGAAAATATATAAAATAAAATAATATAAAAGTGGTCATCACTACCTAAACTCATATTTTACACACACACACACACACACATATATATATAGTGAGCGAGAGAGAAAGATATAGATATACATTTATAATATTTCAATTTATCATAATATATTATCATAATATTTCAAATGTTTTTTTTTAAGCTTAATAAAAAGTTTTTTTTTTCCCCCAATAATTTTCTGTATTAAAATCCATGAATGGCATGACCTTCAAAAACTAGATTGAATGTTACAATGTGGAGAGACCAATGATTGTTTAATAGTTGGAGAAGATGATAAGGATGAGCTGTTAATTGTTTTTGTGTAGAGTCAGGAGGTGTGTGGGAATCTGACTCTGCAGCATCACATGCTGGAGCCGGTGCAGCGGGTCCCTCGCTACGAGATGCTGCTCAAAGACTATCTGAAGAAACTCCCGGAGGACGACCCCGACTGCAGCCAGGCCAAGAGTGAGAGATACACGCATTCGGTTTTGCTTTTCTCACAATTCAAGCAACTAACGTGCACAAGGACGTTGTTTTTTTTATGTTTTAAGCACAGTGAACTTATTTTGCACGGTTCTGTGAGCAACTGAACGTGAACGTTTGAGATCAAATGAAAGTGGTGTTTAGTTCCCAACTGCTTTCAGTTCCATAACTGGACGAGTCAGCTGAGATATCACTTCTCCTTCTCCTTTCCAGAGTCTCTGAACATCATCTCAATGGCTGCCACACACTCCAACATGGCCATCCGCAAGATGGTGAGAGACACTATCACTTAACCTGCTAGATTAGTCAAACCAAGATGGCCTGTTTCCTGACTCCCTTTATGATTTTCATATGCGATTGTGGTCGTAAATGTGATTCGATTGCCAACTATTTTTACATACATTTTTAAGAGTCAGTGCTGAATCCATTTGAAAGTTTTTATCTTTATATAGGTTTTAAAATTGCTTTTGTATAGTATTTCAACTTGAAAATGCATTGCATTGCAAGTAATATTGCAATGCATTGCTTTGCAAATAACAACCAACCAACAATCTGACCCTACAAGTCATTAGTATTTTGCTCTCTATAAATTCTTCACTGGTTTTATAAGCAGAAGTTCTCTACATGTGTTTTAGGAGAACCTGAAGAAGCTCATGGAGATCTATGAGATGCTGGGAGGTGAGGAGGACATCGTTAACCCGTCCAACGAGCTCATTAAAGAAGGACAAATCCTAAAGCTGGCCGCCAGAAACACCTCGTCCATGGAGAGATACCTTTTCCTGGTTAGATGCTTCTTACTCCGTATTTTTGGCTTGTTTTCCATCTAAACATTCTTAAATCAAAATACATTTACTTGCAGCAAAGGCACTTAATTTAGATGTTTTTTTAGTTTTCAGAATCAAGATTTGTCATTTTGTTTCTCAAGTAAATGTATCTTGATTTAAAGGCACAATATGTAAGATATCCCAAATATTTCGAAGAATGTTTAAATCCAGAGAAGTAAGCAATTTTAACTAGTGACACGGACCGTGTCCATAGTGTCATTGTGGTGCCTGTCAATGACGTCATAACCAGGGTTTGAAATTAACTTTTTGACTCACCAGCCAATTTGGCTACTAACTTTTTAAGTTACCGGCCATTCATACTTTCTACTAGCCAAAAAAATTAAACAAATAAATTATGAAAAAAAGGCCAGAGGTAAGCCAAAAGCTTGATGCTGTCCACACTGGATGCGACAAAGTGACCATTGCAAATCATTTGTACTTTGTCAAACAGTAGGCCTACGTCATAAATAGAAGGAGGCATCAGTTTACTGTCGGACTCGGGGATTTGTCATGCTGTGCTGCGCCACATCCAGTGTAGGCCGCATCACCGATTATAATGGGTTCTATAGTATTTTGTCGCATCTGGTGTAGACACGATGCGAGTCTTCAGGCATTTTTTGACTTTTCGTTATTGCTTCAATGCAAAGGAAACCAGTGCGCCCGCCACGCCATTATTTGTT